>NC_061120.1:216205280-216267207 GCF_002878395.1 Capsicum annuum | reverse complement strand
CAGAATTTATATGAATACAAAAGAAGAATTATCGCGGACGTGTTATGTATCATAGCAACATAACATAAATCTTGAGGTATCTAGAGTTTCTTTTTAACACTTATTACCATTTCTGCTGCTATTGTAATTGTTTCTTTACTCTATCATAGCCAAAATGCAAAACACTATTGCATTCACAATGTAAAATATTACTCCTAATTTATCGGAAGAAGAAATACAATGTAGAAAACTATTGATTTTCATTGTATAAGATAATTTTCAGTATTCTACGATTATTTGAGAAATTTGGATGGCTGGTTATATGTTCAGTTTAATCTTGAATCCATGAGTAAAATCCCATGGGATATCCCAACCTATTCCAATCCATGGGATATCCTTGTCTATCCCATCCTAGTAATCATTAGAGATTAAAATTAAAGTGAAGCCAAGAAACATTTTGTACAGATTAGTTAAGGAAGAGAAATGATTGTAAAACTTGTAGAAATTAGCTGCTCATATTTGCAATTGAATTTGTGAGTTTTATGCTATTGCAATCATTATTCTTCGGTCTCTATTGAATGAGTTGTTTTCAGAAGTAAGTGGATGGAGAACCAAGTATAGAGCAGGACATATTTCTAGAATGCAGTCACAAAGTAGGAAAATTCAAAATAAGATTGTTGAAGATTTATGCAAGGGTCTGGTATGTCAAATTTTTGATTTATAGCTATCTAGATAGTTTTTGATGATTTAAAGCCTATTATACATGCAAACACTGCAGGTGAACATAATTGTAGCGACATAGAAAGCAATAAATCAAAAACATGCTTTCACTTTGTAAATCACAAATAGTGTGTTGATCTCCCAAGTCTTAGAAATCACTTTGTAAAGAACCTTGCCGACTGCAAATAAATCCTGTCAACAAAACTTGGATCATAATATAAAGGCCTATAAACACAATGAACCTCGAGTACAAAATACATATAAAATACATCTACTGAAAGTTATTCCACCAATATTACTTTTGCCCATACAGTTGTATACCAGGCACATGAGATATCTACTGAGTCAATAAGATTCCTCAAGAGAACAGGAAGCAAATTTTCCTGGCATCCACTTAGACAACTTTGTAGAAACCTAATAGGAACACTTCTTAATTGACCTAGAAATATCTGAAAAACTATAAGAACCTTTAAATTTCATTGCATCTTAGTATTTGATATCTCATGCATATAGTCAATTTTAGCAGATATTTTTTTGATAGATATTGGCTAGTGTTTTTTTGGGGGGTTTCGAATTTGAAATGCGTTGATATGAGATTTTATAGTAAAACTGTAGTTTTTGAATTACAGAAAGATAACGATAAGCAATTGGGATAAGATTATTTAGATAATCACTAAAAATTGAGATAATTTTTAAACTTTAAAATTATTGAGTTAGTTACAATCAGTAAAAATTTAAATTGTTATCTATTTAAAATATCTTCTTAGTTGAGCATTATTTCGGTTAAGGAGTTGTTTAAAACCTTGCTTCTAGCACGTTTCTTTTTAAAATTACTGCATCCCTTTTTTAAAAAATTTACACTGCATCTCTTTTTTAAAGTTGTAAGATAATGATAAGTAGTTGGGATAAGATTATTTAGATAATCACTAAAAATTGAGATAAAATTAAAACTTTAAAATTATTGAGATAGTTACAATTAGTAAAAATTTAAATTGTTATCTATTTAAAATATCTTCTTAGTTGAGGATTATTTGGGTTAAGAAGTTTTTTAAAACCTTGCTTCTAGCACATTTCTTTTTTAAATTACTGCATCTCTTTTTTAAAGTTGAAAGTTTAAATATTTTTTAGTTTAAAGTTTTTATTACAATATTTTTAAATGTTGTCTTAAAGATTGTCCATTTTGATTATCCTCTTAAACTGATGAATTTGTCCTTTTTCTCGGGTTAATGAAGAAAATAATAGATTTACAAGTAAAAATATTGCACAATGTTCATTTATATTGACAACAACGACGACATTGTTAGCAATATTGCGACATAATTATTATCGGGGGATGGTGTAGGTAGGAATAATTTTCTCAAGAGGGCGGTGGGTGGAAGGAAAAGTTATTAGTAATAGTATTACAACAACTACCAATACTACTGAAGTTTTTGAAGAAAGAAAAGTTTTGTCTCCCACATCGAAAATCTACTTGGTTTGGGAGGAGGTTGAGAGTTGTAAATAAAAATAATTATTTCCTTGTTTACTATTAAAGAGGTTTAGAGATAATTCTCTTGGAGATCTCTTTGAGAATAGTATTTTAGGAAGTGAGGGTGTGTGAAAAAATATTGTGTATTGTATGATGTAATAATTTTCATTTAGTGAATATTTTTCTGGGAGGCCCGTGGTTTTTCTCCAATTGGGGAGTTTTCCACGTTAAATCTTTGTGTTGGTTTTTCTCCAATTGGAGAGTTTTCCACGTTAATTCTTTGTGTTGTTATTCTCTTTAATTTCTCTGTTATTTTCTGCTTGAAAGCAGTCCGAAAGGGGCGAAAAAATAGTCCATTTTTCCAACAAGTGGTATCAAAGCCTTCGGTGTGGAATAATTCTTTTGAAATTTTAGTATGCTCTGTGGTTGCAGCTTTGTCTGATCTTCCACATTAGAAAAAAAATTCTGAACTAGAATTATTATTCTCAAGCAGAAGTTTCGTTCCGGTGGAGTTTGCTATTCTGGTGGAGTTACTTTGGGGTACTTGTATATTTGGTAATAGTGGGAATAAGTACAATCTAAAGAGGTTCTGGCTAAGGAAAGACTTGGTACTTAAGTGTATCCCTTGTGATCCACCTCTCTTTCCTGGGAACTAATTTAGTGGGTACTTTACATTACTATTATTCATTTATTAGTACTGATAAACAAGATGAGGACAAAATTTGACATTGAGAAATTTGATGAAAGAATTAATTTTGATTTGTGGCAAGTGCAAGTCAAGGATGTGTTAATTCAATCTGGATTACACAAGGCATTGAAAGAGAGACCAACTAGCGGAAAAGGTGATAAGGATTCAGAAAAATCTGAAAGCAGTAAAGACTCAGAAAAATTCAGAATTAGTGATGAATAATAGAAAGAGCTCGACATGAAAGCGGTAAGTCAAATTCGCTTGTGTTTAGCTAAAAATGTTCTTGCTAATGTGATTGGATTGTCTACAACAAAGGAGTGGTGGGAGAAACTTGAAGAATTGTACCAAACCAAAAGTATTTCAAATAGGTTATATTTGAAGGAGCAATTTCATAAATTGCAAATGGCTGAAGGTACGACTATTTCTGATCATCTGAGTGTCTTGAATAAGATTGTTTCTGAATTGGAATCTATTGGATGAAAATTGATGATGAATACAAGGCACTTCAACTTAGCTCTTGTTGTTAAAGGAAAATGGAAGCAAAGCTCCAAGAAGAAGGTCATCTGATAGAATTGTAAACAACCGGGACATGTTAAAAATAATTGTTCAAATAATGGGGCTAGTTCGGCTGGAAGCTCCAAAGAAAATGCTGTCAATGTTGTCTCCCTAGAACAGTGGAATGATATTTCTTTGTGAGAAAGATGAAATCCTCATAGCATGAATGCTACCTTTAGAGTTGCCATGGAAGAGGATGTTTAATTGGTAGCTGGTCCACAAGTTTGCACATGGGCATTGATTGATAGGTGATGCAAGGTGTGTGGTAGAAAGGATGTCGATGACAAATGAACTCTCAAGAAATCAACAAGAGGGTTGCACCATAAGTTATTAGCAGGTTTTTTCGACATGTGACGAAACTGAAATTCTTGAAATTGGGAAGTAATTTCAAGTGAAAATTCTTGGATTGTTTTTTCAATCTGAGTGGAGGTACTCTTTATGGTGGGGGTATGATAATTCTTGAATTTAGAATTATGATTGTCATTAGCAGACAATGTGAAAGTTGCAGTTACATATGATTGGCTGAGTTTAGAGTCAGGTGGAGAACTGATTTTGTTATGTGTAGTTGGACAACTATAATGGGCCAATGGATTGAATTTTGTTCTCTTCAAAAGGTGGAGATTTGTTGAAGTATATGAAGAAAGAAAAGTTTTGCCTCCCACATCGAAAATCTACTTGGTTTAGGAGGAAGTTGAGAGTTATAAATAAACTCCACCTCTTTCATTGTTTGTACACACAAAAATATTTATTTCCTTGCTTACTATTAAAGAGATTTAGATATAATTCTCTTGGAGATCTCTTTGAGAATAGTATTTTAGGAAGTGAGGATGTGTGAGAAAAATATTATTGTATGGTGTAATAATTTTCATATAGTGAATATTTTTCTGGGAGGCCCGTGATTTTTCTCCAATTGGAGAGTTTTTCACGTTAAATCTTTGTGTTATTATTCTCTTAATATGAGTGATAATCAGTGGGTCAGGCTCAAGGCCAAATCCAAATTCTTGTGCTTAAGCCCAACAAGTACAACTTAATATTAGAGGAGTCCATTTATTTCTTTCTACTTTTTTGCTTAGGAAAATATTCAGTCTTTCTCACTGGGATATTTATTTTTGGTAGTATTTGTTTAATTTGTTTTTGAAATTGCTCCTTTAATTTTTATCATAAAATTAAATTAGAAACAAATTCGCAATCTCTTCTTTTAATTTTTGCCCACTTTGATTATCCTCTGAAATTGATGAATTTGTCCTTTTTCTCGGGTTAATGAAGAAAATAATAAATTTACAAGTAAAAGTATTGCACAATGTTCATTTATATTGTCATGATTTCATGGTGGATGATTATCAAAATACGAATCTTGCGTTTTAGTGACTTACATTGCGCAATATTTATTTTTCTTTTATTCAAAAAGTTAAAGTTAGTAAAAGGAACAAAAGAGAAACGATTAAAAAAGAAAAAAAAAAAAAAAAAGGCAAAAATAAGAAAAAATGACACAATATGTGCGGCATCATGTGTTGACACCAAAAAGATTGATATGTTTCAACCTCAAAGAGAAAAGTTTAAAAGACAAATGGAGATCGAGGAGACTTAGTGTTTTATTTGGAAGAGGAGAACAGTGGATATATAAATATTCCTGAGCCAAATACTTAATGAAATCTCATCTTGTGATGTAGTAGTATTTGAGGTAAAGAAAATAAATCAGACCCAAAAAAGCACCCGAGGCCTCGACAATAACAGGGATGCTTCTTGTGTTGTAGTTTTGGATCTTCATGATCAATATCATCGAATCAGCTTCATTATCATCATTAGTCTTGTGTTGTTGTTTTGAATCTTCATCAGTATCATCTTGTGTTGGAGTTAACTTGTGTGATCTTCCACCTTCATCAATAGTCGACATTATTATTATGATAAAGAGTAATTTTATAGAGGCTGATAAGTGAAACACAGTGCTACACTCGGAGAAGGTTCATCTAAGTGAACAAATTTCACCACCGATGACACTACGCACCGAATCCTGACTCTTAAAAATACAACTAACATTGAACTGAAAACAGCAATGGACTTGAAAGTGTATTCGCAGTTTTAAAAGTACCAACAGAAACGCAACTGCATCCACAAACCTCTTGCGTAGCTGTGGGTTCCACACAAGTCAAGCCCTTTTCGGGGTTCCGGCAGGTTCATCAGGACCAACTCCTGATGAATCTGCCCAGCCACCTAACACAGCCGAGTTCGACTGATGGAGGAGTATGAACTAGTGGTGACATTCTGGGATTTGGGCTATTGGGGTTTTGAATATGAAAAGCTATGGCTAAACTAGGAGTAATTAAGGTTTGGGATAAAGGCATCAGTTCCTTTGGAGATGGTAATTCTTCTTCCCATTTGGCAAACCAATTGGAATCTTCTTCCCTCATTTCCTAAACAAAATCTTGGATTTTCCAATCACCTGGTTACACAAGAGGGGTTGCTCGGATAATGATAAGTACCATCTACCTCTGACCCTATAGCTGTGGGTTCAAGTCACCAATTGAGCTGTTTTATTTTTGGGTCAATTTATGTTGGTCTTGTTACTTTAAGATTGATGGACCGTTTGAAAATTGAGCTAAAAGCCAAGATGAAAACACCAAAAAACAAGATTTTTATGAGATGGGGTTGCTTAGATGATAAATACTACAGTCTACCTCTACTGATACAAGTGCGGCAGGTTAAGAAGAGCAAAAACAGTTAGGATTCAAAAGTTAGTTAAGTCTGTTAAGTATTATAGCAGTTGTCTGTTTTTACTGTTGTAACAGACAACAGAATTACTGTAGCAGAGTCCAATAGTTAGTTAGACGGTTATCGATCAATGAGTAGCGATAAATACTCATGTATAATGATTCAAAGCTATTCAGAAATCATAATACAATTCTACTTTTCTCTTATTCTTTTCAATTTAGCTATTTTTCTCGGTTAATACCCCGATCTTAGCTTCCTCCTTCCTCGAGGTTAACCTCCTAGATTGATTGAGTTCATCAAGGTGCATCATGAAAACAAAAAAAAAGTCATAAGTACCACTATAGAAGTTCACAAACAAGGAAGTTCAAGAACCAGAATTACCAGAAACCACGGCTATAAAGTTATAGTTACCAATAAATATGTAATTTTTCAACCAAAGAAACATTACTTAGGCAGGGCCACATGCAACATATTAGGGAAATTTAGTCTCTTTCTTTTCTTTTTCACTAGGGTGACCTTATTTGTATGAAGAATTTTTCTATATACTTTTTTTAATAGAGTTATTATTTGTGTTGCATCTTCCAATTTGAGAAAAGGTTTTTCTCTTTATCTCTCAACTTATAGATGCTGAATCGATCGAGAGAAAGTAAGAAAACTATTGCACACACCCTCCATTCGTCCAGCTATCGTTGCCTTGCATAAAACGGTACCCTTAACTTCGAGTTCCTTCCTTGGTAGTCGACCCTGTCAAAGCAGCTTTCTTTCTTCAGATAGTGAAGTCACTCCAATTTATGTATGATTTGACTCTCTAGAGTGTAGAGTATATATCTTGCCCCTAGAAATAGAAGAAGGTGAACCCCTCTCCGTCGAAATAGATGAGATTATCGTGGATACACACATTAGTTAATCAAATTTGTTTGATGTAGAGGCAATCAAAAAAATCACACAAGTGAATATATAACTCTCTGCCTTCTTGCCTGTACTCCAACTCAGTAGCTCATTCCAGATAAGCGAGTGAATTTCAAGCCAGAGAAGTGTTGATATTGACCACCAAAGAAAGACGCTACCTAAAGCTAGGCCATGAACAACCAATCATCGTACTGTAAAAATTGGATAGATTCGACCTATAGACCTCCTACATTGAACAACTATAGTTTAATCAAAGATGAGTAAACTTGACTCTATAATGACGTTAGGTTCGACCCAAAGACCACCTACATTGAACAACTGTAGTTTAATCAAAGACGAGTAAATTTGACTCTGTAATGACGTTTTCATCAGTATTTACTCAAATGATATATTACTTGCAGTAAGAATCTACTTTTGAAATTAATAAAACTTTCTTATTATGGCATCCATGCTAGTAGTTCGTAGGGCTAAGCTTGTTTCGACGTGTGTTATCGTTTGTCGTATTATTTCATGTTAGACACCGGAGGTCTGTTTGGAAACAGTCTCTCCATCTCACTTTCGACGTCTGTTATTGTTTGTCGTATTATTTCATGCTCACCGGAGGCCTGTTTGGAAACAGTCTCTCCATTATTTCATGCTAGACACCGGAGGTCTGTTTGGAAACAGTCTCTCCATCTCACCTCCAAGATAGTGGTATGAACTGCTCACACTTACCACCCTCCTAGACCCCACTTTGTGGGAATATTGTGGATTTTTTGTTGTTGTTAGGCTGTGAACAGCATAATGTGGAACTTATGAAAGTGATGGCTTCGTACTGCACATGGAACCTTATCATAAGGCACATGGTGAAGCACGCAATGTAGTTAATAATGCAAAACCATGTTGATGCCTCACTTGACAAGGGAACTGAGAGCACCTGACCCTCAATAATGCAACTTTAACCAATACCCAGTACACTACAACAATAATAAATAACATAACCCACCACTTGGCTCCACAAGCCATTTGAATAACAAAATTATCTCGACTTTTTGAGAAAATACTAAAGTAACCACAACACAAATGGTTGAAAAGTAAAGAGAATATGAACGACGAAATAAGAAAGATAACAAATATTTAAGCAGAGATAGGTAACAGTATTACAACTAGAAATCCACATTCACACACCAGCATTCACTCCTGATAAACTACATAGGGCACAAAACTAGGGGACTTAACACAGCGACGTGTAGACAAATATAGAACATACAAGAAAAAGAAATGCTCATAACCCGCAGAGATCAGAAACATATTGCAAACCATATATAATAAGTGTGTTTCTTCAGTTCTCTTCATTCCCATCATACTCCTCATCCTCGTATTCACCTTCTTCATCAGCAGTGGCATCTTGGTATTGCTGATACTCAGACACGAGATCGTTCATGTTGCTTTCAGCTTCTGTGAACTCCATTTCGTCCATTCCTTCACCTGTGTACCAATGCAAGAAAGCCTTTCTACGGAACATAGCAGTAAACTGCTCGCTCACCCTCCTAAACATTTCCTGAATGGAAGTTGAGTTTCCAATGAAGGTGGATGCCATTGAGAGACCTCTAGGCGGGATGTCACAGACACTGGATTTCACATTGTTTGGAATCCATTCAACAAAGTAAGATGAGTTCTTGTTCTGAACATTAATCATCTGCTCGTCAACTTCCTTAGTGCTCATTTTACCCCTGAACATGGCTGAGGCAGTAAGGTAGCGACCATGACGTGGATCAGCAGCACACATCATGTTCTTAGCATCCCACATTTGCTGGGTCAGCTCTGGGACTGTAAGTGCACGGTATTGCTGTGAACCACGAGAAGTGAGAGGAGCAAATCCAACCATGAAGAAGTGTAGACGAGGGAAAGGGATCAGGTTAACAGCAAGCTTCCTAAGATCAGAGTTCAATTGCCCCGGGAACCGGAGGCAGCAAGTAACCCCACTCATTGTAGCAGAAATCAAGTGGTTCAAATCACCAACTGCAACATGATATCAAAAAATTTTAGCTAGTGTTAGAAAACATAGGCAGAAAACCTATCATAACTCTAAAAGGTTCGGAAGTAAGAAAGAAATAAGCAAGCATCCAAAAACTAGAGTAGTTTGATTTAAATTTTATTCCAGAGCGACTTTATGCATGATGTTTCAGGCAATACAGGGACTAACTGAATTGCTAGATATACACTCCCACATACACATTAAATGATTAGCTTAATACCTACCTACACATGCATGCACATGTTGCTAAAATGGCCAAATAACCAGCTTATCTACCTTATTAAAGAAAGTGAAATGAAATAAATAGTAGGGACCATGATTTGTAACAAATGAACAGCCCATTGTGAGTGAGGACCACAGGTAAAGGAAATCTAGGGTAGTCAGGAATTTCGTTATTTTTGCTCAAGCCAGTAATCCTACAACATGAATCATTGATTACTGATAGAACCATTTTACACCAACTTAGAGACGAGCTGATAGCCAGCCTACAGAGTACATCTAGAGATGTCACTTTATAACAACAACAACAACAACAACAAACCCAATGTATTCCCACATAGTGGGGTCTGGGGAAGGTAAGATGTACGCAGTCCATACCACTACCTCCGGAGAAGTAGAAAGGCTGTTCACTTTATAACCAGATATTATTTTTGAAGGCTGCATTATCACAAGTTTAAAAAGGATAAAAACGAAGGTTCAATCTATACACTGATAGTCATAGCACATAGACAAAAAAGTAGATTGCATCAATTTGGATAACATATACTCACAGCTGGGTGTGGTAAGCTTGAGAGTCCTGAAACAGATGTCATACAGAGCTTCATTGTCAAGCACCATACACTCATCAGCATTTTCAACAAGCTGATGCACCGAAAGGGTAGCATTATATGGCTCAACCACTGTATCTGAAACCTTTGGTGATGGGAACACAGAGAATGTGAGCATCATGCGGTCAGGGTATTCCTCCCTGATTTTGGAGATAAGCAAAGTTCCCATTCCGGAACCTGTTCCTCCACCAAGTGAATGGCACACTTGAAAACCTGGAAAGAGTAGAACAATGTATCAATAATGGCCCAAATTAAGCACGGTGATGATGCTGTCGACTAAGAAACACTACTCAAATCCATAAGTTTACCTTGAAGACAGTCACAATTCTCGGCCTCCTTTCTGACGACATCAAGAACAGAGTCAATAAGCTCTGCACCCTCAGTGTAATGACCCTTAGCCCAATTGTTTCCAGCACCTGACTGACCGAAAACAAAGTTATCAGGCCTAAATATCTGACCATAAGGGCCAGTTCTCACACTGTCCATTGTGCCAGGCTCGAGATCCATAAGCACTGCACGGGGAACAAACCTCCCACACGAGGCTTCATTGTAATACACGTTGACACGTTCCAATTGAAGATCTGAGGTTCCAACATAGCGTCCGGTAGGATCAATTCCATGCTCATCACATACAACTTCCCAGAACTTTGATCCGATCTGGTTTCCACATTGTCCACCTTGGATGTGAAGGATTTCTCTCATCTTTCCTGAAATTATCAAGATGTTCCAAGTTATTCTTCTCTTATATTAAAAACCACTACATAAATTATAAAATTCATGATTCACAATCAAATATATCTGATTTTCACAAAATTAAATAGATCGCTATGACATTCACCAATTGAATTATAAACTTCCCTATATAACTATTCCAGCTTGAGGCAATATGTGTGTTTAAATAGCATCAATATTGCTACGAAATGTTGATCCAAACCAACATTCAATAAAATCAAGTACGTTATTCACACAAATATCTATACAACGCACACTTTACACAGATCTCCATAAATCAACTAACTACGGTATATCCTAAGCAAAAATACAACAAATCTACGAAATTTGATCTAACAAACAGTGAACTCTCACAATAAAAATCATCAGAATAACAAATGCAATTCAATCAATCAGAATAAGAAATTATAGATCTAATTATTATTGTACACGGAGTATTTTTTGAATTACACATGCAAGTCAATAAATCACAATAAGACATTAGAGATCTAAAATTTTAATTGAATGCAGGAGATTTTTGAATTACAAATGCAATCCAAAAAATCACAATAAGATATCATAGATCTAAGAATATAATCATACGTGCAGGATTTTCACAAAGTACACAAGGAAAATGAGAAAAAAAAATCATTTTAACATAGCAAAATCATTCATTAATCACAATAAAAATCAACAAAAATCACAAATGCAATTAAAATAAATCATACATCTGCAAACAATAAACAGAAAATCATTAAATGGACATAATATACAACAGCAAATTCATTTTAAGATAGCATAAAATCATTAATCACAATAAAAATCATCAAAAACCACAAATACAATTCAAAAAATCACAATAAGACATTATAGATCTAAAAATTAGAAAAATAAAATAAAACATTTTAAGATAGCAAAAAATCATTAATCACAATGAAAATGATCAAAAACTACAATTGCATTTCAAAATATCATAGATCAGCAAACAATAAACATAAAATCATTAAATAGTCAAGGAAAATGACCAAAAAATCATTTTAAAATGGCAAAAAAGCACTAATCACAATATAAATCATTAAAAAAAATTCACAAAAATCATTAAAAATTCAAAAAGTATCAAAAATTACAAATGCAATTCAAAATATCACAGATCAGCAAACAATAAACATAAAATCATCAGATAGACATGGAAATGACAAAAAAATCACTAATCACAATATAAATCATTAAAATAATCAAAAATTTCAAATGCAATTCAAAATTCATAGATCTGCAAACAATAAACAGAAAATATACCTTAAAAAATCAGGAAGAAAACGGAAGTGTGAAGTGGAACTACTCACTCGATCGAGAGAGTAGTAGTATGGAGAGTGTGGGGGGTGAGGGAAGGGAATGCTAAAGAGAGAATTTTATATGAGTAACAGGGAAAGATCAAGGGCTGTAATTTGTAATGTGGACCCCATTGATGGAGAAATCGACGGTTATGATGAGATCTAATATGGTGAGATTTGAATTATAGGTAACATATAATTGTTGGGAGATATTTTAGTGACGATTATGTCCTTTGTTATGTGATATTATTTGGATGTCCTCCTAGATTACCTATTTTACTTACCATGTGCCTCTCTCTATACTCCATTTTCTATGAGAATACAACAAATATATTAATAAAAAGATATCATTAAAATTTAAAATTAAGTTTTATAGAGTGGTGATTCGACGAATATTAATGTATAGGGTGAAGTGTTGGCCAATTAAAAATTTTCATGTATCAAAGATACATATGGCAGAAATGAAAATGTTGAGATGGATATGTGCGTATATTAAAAATATGATTGAATCAGAAATAAGGTCATTCGAGACAAAGTGAGAGTGACCTCTGTAATGGATAAGATAAGGAAAGTGAGACTGAGATTATTTAGACATGTAATGAGGCGAGGGTCAGACACCCGGTGAGGAGGTGCAAAGGTTGGATATAGAGGGTACGAAGAAGGGTAGAGATAGACCAAAGAAGCATTAAAGATAGGTGATTAAACAGGGTATGACGTATGTGGAGGATGTGCATTAAAGTAGAAGGTTAGTTGGGTAAGAATGTTGTCGTGCACTAATCGTAGTATGATAGTGTAAGGTTTAGCCATAGATATTTGTCTTTGTTGTCGTTTATTGTGTTTTCATTGCATAAATTTGCTGCGGATTACTGTTTGTATAGTAAATTCCGCACAGTTTCGTGTGATCATATTTATCTTCATTGTGTTCCTCTTTTTTGTATCTGAATTTGCTACACTTGAACCGAAAGTTTTTGAAAAACAGACTTTCTACCTTCTTGAGATAATGATAAGACATGCATACACTTTATCTTCTTCAAGACTCACTGTTAAAATTTTACTGGATATATTATTATTATCGTTGATCATATGATGATATTTATTTTTGTTAGGTACTTTGTTTCGAAATAACAATACATTTTTACTTGAAATAATTTTGTTTAACTCTCAATACTTTACCTTTACAATAACAATATGCTTAATTTAATCTTATAAAGTGGAGTCTATGAAAGCTAATTCCTTGATCAAGAGAGTAGAAGTATAGCGGGGGAGGGGGGAGGGGGAGAGAAGTGAAGGCTAAGAAGAGAATTTCATAAAGTATTAAAAACATACCTAATCGTCCTCTTTTGAGTTTCCCACCAAAACTAATGAAAAGTGTGAAAAATATACCTAAATTATCACTTTTACTTTAAAAAATATATTTAAATTATTAGCACTTATTAATTTGATAAACACACCTAAAAGCCGATAAAATAGAATATTTGCTTACAAACTCTTTAAGTGTGTCTAGCATTAAAAATTAATTCACGTGATATATTTTTATTTTTTTTGTTAATACATTATTTTTTTCATTTTTTAAATATTTTTAATTGATTTTTATTTATTGTAGGATGTGTTTTTCAAACTAATGAGTAATAGTTTAGATGTATTTTTCACACTCTTGATGGTTTGGATATGAAACTTAAAAATAAAAAATTTAAGTGTGTTTTTTAATCCAATTTTATATGAGTAAGAGGGAAAGATCAAGGGCTCTAATTTATAATGTGGACCCCTTTGATGGAGAAATCTACGGCTATGATGAGATCTGTAATGGTGAGATTTGAATTATAGGTAAAAATTAAAATATAATAGTTGGAGATATTTTAATGACGATTATGTCCTTTGTTTGTGAAATTACTTGGATGTCCTCCTATAGTCGGCAGTTTCATTTTGCGAAAACTAGGATTCGTTTGGCTTGTTGTACTAAGTATAATTAGTATCAATATTATTTATACATAATAAATCATGATATTTATCAAGATCGGAAGTCAAGTAAGATGAATGACGTTCGTTTGAATTTTCTTTAACGAAAAATTATATTATTTTATATTTAACATTATGTCTTATACGTTGATAGATATTGAATATCTATGACATCTTTGTGTGCTCATGACATCTTCATATTTGGACTTCATCATTGATATTAATGCCATCATACACTTGTTTTATACTTCTACACTCTATTCAATATTATTGTTGATAATGCAATCTATGTTATTCTCAATACAATAAACAAATACAACAACAATAACAAATCAGTGTATTCCCACAAAGTGAGGTCTAGGGAAGGTAAGATGTACGCAGACCATACCGCTACCTCAAAGAAGCAGAAACAATAAACAATTACACTCGACAAGAAATATGTTAATGTAATTAGTTCAGGCATAATTAATTTTTGAATTATTAATCTAGTTGCTATTTGACAAACCAAACGACCCCTTGGAGGTGTGACATGATTGGGGTTGGTTGATATTTAATAAGAACTTATATTATAGTATTAATTTTCTGGTTGTTTTATGTTATATGATCAAGTTATAGTTTTCAAAATTGCTCCAATCATGTTAGTTAATTTTCAATAATTTCTAAAAAGAAGTCATGTAATAGCTACAAGTAAAAATTAGAACATAAAACTACATATGCATATTTATATAAGGTCTTGTCATAAATTTTTTAAAAATTTTTTCATTAAAAGACGTTGTAATAAGAACACATAAAATATGAGTGAATTTTTATTGATTTTTGATAAGTTCTACTGTGGATTGTAAATTTTAACGCACACGTCACGTTCATTACACAAATTTAGGACATCTTTAATATTTATGAGTGCATTTTTTACTATACAGATAGATCAATTTTATTTTATTTTCATACCATACCACTCTAACTAATGATAAGATGAGTATTTGAATTTCTGCAAGTGAATAATGTTTTTCTGTTCTATCTTGAAAGGCAAGTAAACTGTAGACACTCATAAGTCATAACTACTATTTGCAACTTAGATGGTGTAGTTATGACTATGATAGTTTATTCAAAGTTTGTTTGTCTTATTAAAAATCTAATACACTTATAGATATTGAAATTCAAAGTTTACTGGACTTAAAATAGATCTATACAAGATAAGCTCAATTCATATTCTCAAATTCTAAGTCTTGTTAAAGTTTCTTGGAGGTTGTTCCATTCTAGGAGTAGTTTTTTAAAAAATTGTATTATACATATATATACACATGATTAAAATTATTTTTTTATTTATATATAATAAATATCGAACCCCCTTCGGTTAATTCGTATATTCACTTGTAAATCCTTTTGGTGTCAATCCTGACTCCGTCACTAAGAAACATCTTGAATATCCCATAAGTTATTAGATATTCATAAAGAGATCAAGATAAAAAATATTATTTTTCTCAAAGCCGAAGTAAGGTGATCAAACGAATATTCTTCCGAATCAAGATCACTCCAAAGTGATGTCTGACGTTCCTAGCTTAGCGATACATCAAAGAAGGTCCAAATTATCCTACATTCGAGAAGTAGATGATAATAACAATCTTCAATTCATGAAGTCAAAGGATGTTCTTCCTAACTCAAGATCAACTGAAATAATATCCAACGATTCTAACGATGTTATTGACATACGTTATTGACAACATTTGGATCACAAAGTCATGGGATGTTATTTTTCCTAGACCAGGAACAACTTAAAATAACGTTCTACTTTTCTAGCAATTAGGTACATACCAAGAATATCCAAATTATCTTACGTTTCATTTGATAAATATGTTGATGTTAACTGTTCTCGAATTACGTAGAAATTAAATTTAAAAAAATTATGAAAGTTCAAATTATCTTGTGTTTGAGAAATAAATTATTAATGACCTCCACATAACACAGTCAGCGATGTTCATTCTAGATTAGGATCTACTTAAAGTGATATCCGATATTTTTAGTGATCAATGCATTTTAAGGAAGCTTAAATTATCCTACACTCGAAATAAACACTATTAACAACCCTTAAATCACACACATAAAAGTTCAGAAAGGAATACCAAAAAATAAACAAAGGCTCACAAATATTCGTAAATAAGATCTCCTTTTATTTGTGATTAAAATTTATTTTCATACTTTAAATTTTTACAAATAACATTAACTAAAAATTCTAAATCCGTTTTTATGTGGGGTCACTTTTTTGTTTTCCTCACATGATATGTTTGAAAAGAAAATTAGTAAAGTATTATAATGATAAATTGATACTCTCACTTGTTAGATCTCTATTGGTCACATATTCACGAGACAGTATGAGTAATGGGAACATGGTTATTAAGCAAAGAGACAAATGAATACTTCTCCCCTTACTTATAGTTTCATAGCAACACTTTCATAATTATATAATATAACAAGTTGTATTTTATATTTTTATAAACTATTACTATAAAAATATAAATACATATGATTTTTACTATTCTTTTGATCAATATATATTTTAAATTTTTATAAACTATTACTACAAAAATTCAAATACATATATTATAAAATATAATTTGATAAAATATTATTATTTTTGATAATTTAATACTTAAATATACTAATATGTATGTTTTCCTATTATAAATGAAGGGTCACATGAAATTAGATTGTTAGCATGTGATGTGCCTTGGTTCTTGTATTACTCATTGATTAAGGAAAAGTACATTTTAGAACATTATATTAGGCGGGCAATTATAACATCAGATTGTAGCAATGTATTGGGATTAAGTGATAAAATTAAAATAAAATATGATTTAATCGGTCATGGCCGATGAGAGACTGTTATATAAAGGTAAAATATATAACTCATATCATTATGAATTATTTGTTGCTTTTCATAATTTAAATTATGTGAACTTTATTCAGTATTAATTTTAATCATATGAAGTGAATACAATTGCAATTTATATATTTTTTCTAATAATTTTGAAATATAACAACTTTAGTTTTAAAATGTTGAGTTGATCTATTCGAGTTTAGTCACTCATTTTGAAAAGAAAGAAGTATAAAAATCAATTTTAAAAAAAAGCTTATATGTTATATTGTAAAGTGATATTAGAAAGACTATAATTGTTATAGAAAGATCTGAAATAATTATTAGTATCGGAAATAATTTTATCACAGTGTTTTTTCATGTCATGAAGAGGTGGTGACTTTTTTTTTGCTTTTGAGTAGAAGATGGTGACTTAATATTTGTATTTTTCTTCTAAAGTTAAACAAAAGTACTTTGTTATTTGTGAAGTTTTAAATAGAAAAATTTCTGAATTTTATTGGTTAATTATAGTATGAATATTATTATTTGAAAGTGATTATTCGTTTGTACAAGTTAAAAAAAGATGATAAATGTACCTCTCCAACTTGCTTCCAACTCACTTGTACTCAAAATAATAATTAAGTTTAAATGATTGAGAATATTACTTCACCTAATTTAAGTTCAGATTGAATGTCACAACCACCATTCAAGTGAAACTTGAAGCAAGTTATATTCTTTTGAAGTGTAGTTGTATAATTACAGTATCAAAAATAGTTAGTGTGACGGATCCAAATAAAAATATTAGTATAACTCAAAGGATGAACTTCATTTCAAAAGTAAACGTATGAATTAATCGAAGAGGTTCAATAATTACTATACATATATTAAAAATAATTTTAACTATAATGAACCCCTGACCCAAGGGTAGCTCTGCTGCCCGAGAGGCTTACAGTTACCACGACCTTAAGCACTCTGCTCGTTCGTAAGAGGCGAGCCAGGAACTTATGTTGAGCATTTATTACTCTAGTGGCAACATGTGACAGACAAATGACATGATTCTCAAGGAGTTATATGCTAAGTGGCGGGTCAATGAATTGGGCTTGGCCCATTTGAACTGGGCTAGATATTATAAGCAAATGTATGAAGAATCCAATTCCAAGTCCAGTCCACAAGGACAAAAACCAGACTTTATTTCTCTTGATGGTCATTCATTTGTGAATAAAATTTATAAATAATCATCTTTTACAACGTAATTGAAAAATAGTTATTGTAACATAGACTCAAAATCTACAAATAAAACTTCAGGATACTCTCAGAGAAATTTTACTTATAGAATTTTGAATTTCATTGAGTATATGTTGTTGTTATTGCAATTTCGAATATCTTAACAGTGATTATTTTTCTACGATAGGGCCAAAAGGTGATTTGTGAACGTTATTTCGACAAGCATTTGACACTATTGCATTTTTCATGTCATGTCACACATTAAGACAATTGAATGAACAAGATATCACAATTCGTAATTAGTTGCATGGGTTTGAATCGTAATGCTTTACGTCACGCTATATATGCCTTATGGTTTTACCTCTCATTCTACTTTTGAAACTTATATTCGAAATTTAAATTTATGTTATGTAAAATTCATTAAGAGGGAAAGCTCTTAATATGATTTTTTTTTCATATTCAAAACTCGAATTTGAAATCTCTAATTTAAAATAAAGAAATCATATTTATCCCACCATAATCCTTGCTGGCTCGATACGTCCACCACACCTTAGTACTCAAATCGTGACATACAAGTCAAGTGCCACTAATTACTCCAATCCCCCTAACACATGTAAGCTTGTGCAGAGAAAAAGAAAGGTTAGACAATTGGCATACTTTAGAATGAAGCAAAGTTTATGATTGAGCCACTATATTAGGTGTCAGGTTGGACATGGTGGTATTCGCAGGCACTTTTAATCACTACACATGGGGCAACTTCATCCATAATAAGGCACATAAAAAACATTACCTAATCGGAGACGGAGTCAGATTTTTCATTGAAAGACAAAGACTTCAAATATATACACATGAATTAGTCGAATGAGGTTAACATTTACTATATATACATAAAAAATATTTTTAATCATATATAAATAGTGTAATTTTCACCGAAAAAGGTTCAGATGAATCCCTCATTCTATGCTAGCTCCGCCTCTGTACCAAATATTTATTAGCTCTATTTTAATTTGAACTTTAGTAATGTCTACGTACATCAATCCTGTCTGACATAACACTGCACTGAATTTATTATTGTTATTATACTATAATTTGAATCTTATTTGTAAGATCTGCGCATATTTCTTTGATGGCTAAACCACAACCTTAAAATGTACGTAACTAATATTTTTTCTAGGAATGGGCTTTGTAGTAGTTCGTATCACCATCTACAGGTCGAATCATGAGATATATTTGACATCGTGAATAAAAAATTCAGAGGACTACTCTAGCCCTTGCTCTTCCCCTATATCCTATTCTGATCTCTCTAACGAAGGCGCTAGATCTTTTCTCTATTCGATTGATCCTAAATTCAGAAGGTGATCCTTCCCGTAAAGTCAAGTGACTTTTAGCTCCTCTTAAATTCCATTTTCCATCGGCAAGTAGCTAAAGTGAATTCTAAAATTCCTTTTTCCATTCCAGCTCTAAAGCGTAAGAAGAGAGAGAATGGACAGATGGCATAAGTGGGAAGAGTCGACTATTGCCCCACTTTTATTAATTCTAAGAAAAATGATTCCGATATACTTATAAAAGAATGATTCTCTCTATTGAATCGAAAAAATACTTCTAATCATCAAAATAAAATATTCATGCAGCAATAAAATCATTGTCAAAAAGTTTCCAACAACAAAAGTATTAATGCATGAGAATAACAAGTCCTGACATAGTAAAACCTTGTCCAAATAGAAAGTACTCTTAACAATCAAGACAAACTAAAAATAGACATCGTTAAAAATTAACAACTTCAAATATATTAAAACCATGTCCAAATAGATCGATCATATTATTAATAGTTCACATTTAAGTAAACCACTTTATCAATCTATATAGCCTTTGTGCAATTTATACAACAATTAAATTGTTTCATTATGTGAATCTAGTGCCATACTGGCTCTCGATTTACAAAATTCATTAGCCTAATAAGGTATATTAAGGAGTAATTTGGTAGCTAGGGTAATTTAGTAATAGGTTCTATATATAAAAGGCAGAAGAGAGCTTGACTGCAAGATTCAACCGTCATGCAGCGACAAAAGTCGGACTTAGTAATCTGATGGTACCTAGTGCAAGTGTCATCATGCAACGGACAAAAGTTATTCCTAGCTAGGTCCATAGTTTCGAAATTGATACGAGAATCAAGATCGATAAATTAAGGAAGTTTTGAAATTTAGTTTTTGTAATGAAAGTGTCAATACCTTCCAAGATAAGAGTAAGATTCACGTACAAATTACATTCTCTAGATCTTACTTATGAAATTACATTGCTATCTTATTTAGTTTTAAATATATATAGGAATGTAAATAAGGTTTTTTTTTTTGGAACCCCTAGGGAAACTCACAATCTTTACCCTTCGGGTGGACACTTAATTTATTGTAATGCAATAGCTTCCAAATCACACAAGTGATATAAATCGCACTGGACAAGTTTTATATGAGGAACTCATGACTAGACGGAGGCAAGATTCTATCCCAGATACCTCCCAACCACAATCATACCCTTGCGAGCTAAATGAGTCATTTTGATTCGATTTTTATCGAATAGTTATTACCCATGACAAAATGTGCATTTGTTTATTGTTTACTTAGACGAAATTTTTAGTTACGCACTCTGAATTTTGCGAGGGTCCTATGACCCCCTAGACTATTTTTATCGTATTTAATTAGTATATATTTGCCCTTTATCAAACATTTTTTTCTTACGCACTCAATGTGTGTGAACACAAGCAGTTGTCCAAGTGCAAGATGCGTAATTGCAAATTTCGCCAAAGTATAAGTATTTTTCGCACCTTTTTTCCTAAAAAGAAATACGATAAATAACATAAATATACATTTCAACTTATCTACTTACACAAACTCCCACCATTACAAAGTAATTACAAAAATCTCAACTAATCATATATCTTTCTTGAATTATCGAGGAGCTAATTATGTATCTCCACAGACCCAAAATCGAAAAAATGTATCAAGAGTTAATTATGTATCTTTACAAGGAAAAAATGTATCTTCGTTGGATGTATTATGTATCTCAACAGATTCAAAATCGAAAAAAATATATCAGAAGCTAATCATGTATCTTCACAAAAAAAAAATATATCTTCGTTGGATTTATTGGAAGCTAATTATGTATCTCGACAGTCTCAAAATTAGAAGTTTCAGTAATTATGAACAATATCGAGATTTTCTGTAATTAATATTCAAATTGTCAAAATTTATGTTGTTTGCCCTTGTTATTACCCACAATAAAAATGTTCATTTCTATATTGTTTATACAAAAAAAAAAAAAAAGGTAGTGTAAAAATCATATCATACATACAAGTACTAGAAATATAACATAGAATACACATTGTTATATACTTTCGATCTGTCGCAGTAATATTAATCATCCCATCAACTAAATTAATTAACATAGTTATTTAAAACAATCAAACCCAACGGCTAGTTTTCGTGAAACTAAATTTACACCGTCGGATCTTGCTCTATACTAATCTAACGGCTACTATTTCAAAATGAAGAAAATAAGACCGTTAGGAATAGAAGTGCCGATTCTCCAACTTCAAAAAGGGGGCTTTCTTCTTCAGTGTACCAAAATCCACAGTTTCTCAGAGGCTTTCAGAGAAAAGGTAAGGGAAAATCGGGCAATTTTACGGACACCCAAGTCAATAATCCGTTCGTTCTTCGAGAAATGGCTGCAAGAAACGTTCTTCAACAACAGAACAGAGGTTAATTCTTGTTTTTTTGGTTTCTTGTATTCAAATTGTAAAACTTTTAGTTGGGTAATGTTATTGTTGTTGTCGTTGTACAAATCGTGTTGAGTATGAAAAAGATAGTTTTTTTTTAATTGTTTATGCCCTTATATGTCGGTTCTTGAGGGTCTATCGGAAACAACCTCTCTATCTCTTAGGCTACATATCACCACCCTCTCAACAATCCACTCGTGCGATTTCATGAGATATGTTGTTTTTGATGTCTGTTCCCTGAGGAGTTCTTGGTTTATTATAATCCTAAGCATGAAAAAAAACTTGCTCCAATGTTTAGTGTGAATTTGAGTAGTATTTGACATGTAATTTATTGGTAAGATTGCACCTTTCATTGATGGGAAATGTACTAATATAGGCAGATCTAACTAGCAGAGTTATTACTGAAACTAATAGAACCGCTAATTACCCTTTTACCTCTAAAATATACCCCTCTACAATTCAATTGTATACTGTGAATGGTCTCTTGTTAACCCAAAGACACAAATCTTCATAAATATTGGGGGAAAAAACTTAAAAGATTTGGCATAATTTCTACGTATCGATAATTCCTTGAAATACTTCTGAATGTTAATAGTAGTACTAAACTAAAAGCTTTGAAACGTTGTTCAGGTGAGGCAGTTCCTGGAGCCTTAAAGCAGAAGAATATGGCAGGAGCACAAGGAAGAAACCGCAAGGCGCTTGGTGATATTGGGAATATGGTAACTGTGCGTGGTGGGGTCGAGAGGGGAAAGGCAAAGGCGCTTCCTCAGGTGTCTCGGCCCATAACGAGGAGCTTTTGTGCACAATTACTTGCTAATGCACAAGCAGCAGCTGAGAACCAGAAGGTAATAAGACTTGGAAACTCATTTTTTCTCTTAGTATTTTTACAAACTCATTGAAGTTAATTATACTAATAAAGGGGTTGTTGGTTTTTAATTACTTTGTAGAAATCAATGGTTGTTAATGCGGATGGACCGATCGTTGCTAATGGAGCTTTACCTGTTAAAGTTGCAAGAAAACCAGCTCAGAAGAAAGCAGCTACTACTGTAAAAACAAAGCCTGAGGTGATTGAAATTAGTCCTGATACTGTTGAACAAGTGAAGGAAAACAAGCAAAAGAAGAAGGCTTGTGTTGACTCTTCAATGAAGAAATCAACAACTCTTACTTCAACTCTCACTGCTAGGAGTAAGGTGAGCATATATATAATCAACAACTCTTACTTCAAAATACATGTACCGCGTATTTTAGTTTAAGCCATTGTGTGGGAGTCTGATTGTGTTCTTCTGTTTGTGAAGGCTGCCTGTGGTCTAAGTCATAAACCAAAGGTCCAGATAGTGGACATTGATGCTACAGATGTGAATAATGAGTTGGCAGTGCTGGAATATGTTGAGGATATCTACACTTTTTACAAGATAGCTGAGGTACTTGATCTTTTTCATGTAAAATTTGCTTTTTCTTGTTCACATATCTTGATAATACTGAATATGGTTGCTATTTTGTTTTTTCATAGAGTGAGAGCAGAATTCATGACTATATGGATTCACAGCCTGAGGTTAGTGAAAAGATGAGAGCTATTCTGATTGACTGGTTGATTGAAGTGCATCACAAATTTGAGCTAAATCAAGAGACTCTTTACCTTACCATCAATATCGTTGATCGTTACCTTGCTGCGGCGACTACATCAAGAAGGGAACTGCAGTTAGTTGGCATTAGTGCCATGCTCATTGCCTCCAAATATGAAGAAATTTGGGCACCTGAGGTACATTAATAAGTCCTATTACGCAAGTTACTTGCCATTTTTTCGAGTTGCAAACTAACTAACTAACCAATTCTGATAATGTACATTTTTAGGTGAATGACTTTGTGTGCATCTCAGACAGAGCTTACAGTCATGAACAGATTCTGTCAATGGAAAAAAGGATTCTTGGACAATTGGAGTGGTACTTAACGGTGCCAACGCCTTATGTATTCCTTGTTCGATTTATCAAAGCTGCTGTTTCTGATGTACAAGCGAACGTCGCTGTCTTGAATTCTTGCAATGTTACCTCAATGGAAAACATGGTTTATTTCCTGGCTGAATTAGGGGTGATGAACTATGCTACAAATAGCTACTGCTCGTCGATGATTGCTGCCTCAGCGGTCTATGTTGCTCGACACACACTGCAATGCAATCCTTTTTGGAACGAGACGCTGAAACTGCATACTGGTTTCTCAGAGTCTCAGCTACTAGGTTGTGCTAAGCTGCTGGTTAACTATCACAAGGAGGCACCAGAACACAAGCTGAAGGTGATTTACAGGAAGTATTCGAGTCCTTCTCGAGGTGCTGTTGCTTTGAATTCTCCAGCCATTTCCCTGTTGGCCAGTCATGAATAAAGGACGCTTAGTTCTAGTTTTTATTTGTTTTCAAACAAAGCATTTAGATTTGTATCTGCTGACCAGATGGAATAATTTCAATTCCATAAAACTTAATTTGAAAGCATTTTAGTTGATCAACTTAGAGCAATGTGAAAGTTTATTTTTATCTCATCAATTTAGGGGAGATGCATACTACTTCTCCACCAACTTATCTTGTATTCTTCACCATAAATGTTTGGCTATGATCTCATCTAATGTACATGATCTCATAGTCCCTTTTGTACGTGTGTACATTAGATGAGATCGCTAGTAGGACACAATCCTACTGGCCTTTAGTAGTGCGTAAAATGCAAAATTGGGCGCACGGGCACAATGATCTCTCCTAGGCTCTCTTGTGTACATTAGATGAGATTGCTAGTAGGACACAATCCTGCACAATAGACCTCTCCTAGGCGCGCACAGCTCACACAACACGATCTCATAGCCTCTTTTGTACGTGTGCACATTAGATGAGATTGCTATAGGACACAATCCTACTGGCCTTTCAGTAGTGCGTAAAATGCAAACTTTTGGCCTGTACTAACACGGGCACAATAGACCTCTCCTAGGTTCAGCTCGGCCACAACATGATCTCATTAGCCGCCTCATTTTGTAAGTGTGTACATTAGATGAGATTGCTGTAATAGGACACAATCACAATCCTACTGGTCTTTCAGTATCGCTTAAAATGCAAAATTTGGCCTGTAACCAACACACGGGCACAATAGACCTCTCCTAGGCTCAGCTCGGCCACAGTGTAGGTCCTTCGAGATTGATTATTTTCGTTCATGTACCTTTTAACTAGTGCATCTGAAGGTCGACGCAGAAATGGCCAACTGAAGCTATTGAACCTCTCTTCCTACTTTTGTCATTTCATTGGATATGTTGTGACAAATATAACACACTAGCCTTGCCAAAAATACAAAACACGAATATCAGAAAGGAAATAGAGGAATCTTGAACTGGAAATTTGAACTAATAGTCAATTCCTAATCCTATTGTAACCAAGCAAACGCACTAACATCGAGCAGCCAAAAATATTCCCTATCTGTTAAATCAAATAAAGAAGAGCACTACTTTTTATCCATTCTTTGAAAGCTCATGTGATTCCCACTTTTGACAATACACTTGACAGTAAAATAACTTGTAGCAAAAAATGGCGAGTATAATGGGACGGATATGATCTCTTTATCCTTGAAAAGAATATATTTCCCGAGCAATTTCTCATTAAATGATGAGCCTTACACAACGTGAATTTGAATTAATCGGAACTTCAATACAAATATCACTGTATAAAGATAGGACTCACTTAGCACACCAATCAAGTAGCCACATGATTGATCACTATAGTCCAATGTATAGTTATAGTTTTTAATAATAGAGATGCCCAGCATACTAATCTAATCAAAATTTTGACTACTTTTAACATAGTACAACAAAACAAACCCGGTATATTTCCACATAGTGGGGTCTGGGGAAAGTAAAATGTACGCAATCCATACCACTACCTCCGAAAAAGTAGAGAAATTGTTTCCGATAGACTCCCGGCTCAAGACAAATAACCTTAGACAGTTTTAACATAGTAAATTGTAACAAACATTAAGCTGAGATAAATACTAAGTACTTCTTTCTATGCTTTATAAATTGTATGACAGCTTACTTATTGAATTAATCGAGGTATCATTAGAATTCACAACAAGGTGTAACCAAGGATGTCACCAAAAAGACTACTACAATATAAGTAGTCAGTATAGAAACGCAGTTCCACTCGTACGAAAGTCACCTTTGCTATGGAACTGAATTTAATTGAACTCGTATATGAATATTGAACATCGAAGCAAATTGAGATTCCCCATGCAAATAAAACCAAAATCACCATAATTGAATTTGGAAAGTAAAGTTCATTTGTCCCCTTAACAAAGCTTTTCTAGGAGGGAAAGAGAGAGAAGAGACCAAAAAGACAAAAGCCCCATCTCAGAACAAAAAAAAAATCTAATCTTTCCAGTCTTTTTACACTATCACAACCCCATTTTTCAAAAAATTCTCCTTTTTTATTTTTTATTTTTATTCTACTTTGGTCTTCACTTCTTATTATTATTATCCCATTAATCTGAATTTCCAAGTAGCATATAAATTGACCAAGAAAAAGATTCCATATCCTTTTCAAGTCTCTTTTACACTGTCAATCACAACCCCATTTTTCTTGAGAGTTTACACCTTTTTTCTTATTCTGCCTTTAGGCCTTTGGTCTTCTGTTCATTTTTGACAATTGGTCCATCAATCTAAAGCACTTGACTCGAGTGTCTTTCGAAAACAGTATCTCTGCTTCTAGAATGAGACAATAATTAAGTTATGTTTTACTTTTTTTTCGCGGACTTCACCTGTAAAATTTCAATGTTTATGGTTGTTGTTATAGTTGTAGTCCATCAATCTCAATTTCCAAGAAACACACAAACTGACCCCAGGAAAAAAAAACCTTTAAACCCCTCTCATAAAAGGTCTTTATCTTTCAAGTTTTTATCAATTAGTCTTTCAATCTGAATTCTCAAAAAGAGACAAATTTCCAAGAAAATTTGCTACCCCATAAAATAAAAATCTTATCTTTTTGTGCTTTCATCTTGGTTTTTATCTCAATTGTCAATTGGTCCATCAATCTTGAAGTACCAAGAAGAACAACAATGGAAACAAAAAATTTGCACCTTTATTTGCTCCTTGCTGACTCGAACCCACCATCATAGGGTAGAGGTAGAGGGTACTTTTCATCCGAGCAACCCCATCTCATAAAAATCTTGTCTTTTTATGTTTGCATCTTGGTTTTTAGCTCAATTGTCAAATGGTCCATCAATTTTGAAGTAACAAGAAGAACATCAATTTACCCAAAAAAAGTTGCACTTTTTTGTTCCCTTGGTGACTCTAGGGTACTTATCATCCGAGCAACCCGTATCATAAAAATCTTATTTTTTGTGTTTTCATCTTGTTTTTTTTTAGTCCAATTGTCAATGAGTCCATCAATCTTGAAGCACCAAGAAGAACAGTAATTTCCTCCATTTGTGACTCGAATCCACGACCATAGAGTTGGAGGTGGAGGGTACTTACCATCCGAGCAAAAATACTGCGCTTTGTTTTGCTCCCTTGGTGACTCGAATCCACGACACTAGTGTTGGAGGTGAAGGCTGCTTACTATCCGAGCACCCCTCTTGTGTAACCAGGTGATTGGAAAATCCAAGACTTTGTTTAGGAAATGAGGGAAGAAGATTCCAATTGGTTTGCTAAATGGGAAGAAGAATTACCATCTCCAAAGGAACTGATGCCTTTATCCCAAACCTTAATTACTCCTAGTTTAGCCATAGCTTTTCATATTCAAAACCCCAATACCCCAAATCCCAGAATGTCACCACTAGTTCATACTCCTCCATCAGCCGAGTTTGAGTCGAACTCGGCTGAGTTGGGTGGCAGGGCAGGTTCATCAGGGGTTGGTGCTGATGAACCTGCCCGAACCCCGAAAAGGGCTAGACTTGTGTGGACCCCACAGCTACACAAGAGGTTTGTGGATGCAGTTGCACAATTGGGGATCAAGAATGCTGTCCCAAAGACTATAATGCAGTTGATGAGTGTAGATGGCTTAACTCGCGAAAATGTTGCTAGTCATTTGCAAAAATATAGGCTTTATTTGAAGCGTATGCAGGGTTTTTCTAGTAGTAGTATGTCCGGTGCAGGGGTGGATCCCGCAACAGATCATCTGTTTGCGAGTTCACCCGTGCCTGCACATTTTTTGCATCCAGGGAGGGGAAATTCTGAACATTATATGCCATTTGTGCCAGTGGCTGCAATTGTTGGACATGCTCCACAACTTCAGCAGCAGCATAGGCATTTGGGGTCATCGCCAAACGGGCAATTTGAGGTTCCATTTTTGTCTCGCCAGTCGCAGCAGCAGCCGGTTCAGAGAATGGGGACATCTGTTCATAGTAGTAGTCCAGTGTTGCCTTCTTATGTAGAGGGGTTGGAATCAGCTACAACTGCTAATGGGAGAAAGGTTCTTACTTTGTTTCCAACTGGGGATGATTGATATTTAGAAGAGTTGATTTCTCAGATGGTCACTCGTAACAGTTAACTTATCCTGTCAATTTGGCTTGTGGAGTTGATTTCTCAGATGGTCACTCGTAACTGTTAACTTGTCTTGTCAATTTGGCTTATGGAGTTGATTTCTCAGATGGTCACTTGTAACAGTTAGCTTATCCCGTCAATTTGGCTTTTGGGGTTGATTTCTCAGATGGTCACTCGTAACAATTAGCTTACCCCGTCAATTTGGCTTATGAGTATTTCTAGAGACTGTTTTTGGAATAATACTTTAGTCTTTAATTTCTAGAAACTTTTATCTTGTAGATGGCATTTTCTGTTTTTAGTGACTCTCCATAGAGTCATTTCGGTTGGTACTTGTGTAAAACTGCGAATACACTTTCAAGTCCATTGCTGTTTTCAGTTCAATGTTAGTTGTATTTTTATGAAATAGGATTTGTTGCATAGTGTCATCGGTGGTGAAAGGATCGAGTGTAGTTATGTTATAGTTAGCACTGTGTTTCTCTTATCAGCCTCCATTTAGCAGTCTAATTTAACCCCTTCCATGGAGGATGAACAGTGGCAATAGTATACCGAGATGCCAATTTGGTAACAGTAATGTCATAATTGTCCTCGATTCAGCAGTAACAACATTCTGCAAGTATATTGGCCAATATGGTTCTCTGAGAAAAGCTGATCTATTCCGTAGTTGCATAAGAAGTGCTCGAGTTTCCTAAAATTCTTTTTTTCCTGTTGAGGTAAGTTATTGTCCGTGAAGACATCATGATAGTAGTCGTGGATAGTCAAATACTGTTGTTAGTAACAGGCTAATAGCCATGAGCAGCATGATGCAACTACGCTCGTTGGTTATGGTTTCATGAGCTTCTGCATAAGAATTTAGTTCTCTTGTCTCCTGGTTTAGTGTCGTATAGAGGTGTGTCGTGCTTGTTGTAAATTGAGTGGTCTCGATGCAAACTTCGCTGTGAATCTTCCGGAGAGCATAATCATTCTTGTTTTCGTCTCATGACCAGAATTGATCATTTCTAGCTGCATTTTCTTGAATTTGATTACTCCTTTCCGATGCTTCTTTCGCCAAGTAGAGGAAACAACACGAGTCCCCTCTGCAAGAAATGGAGGTGTTTATATCGTGACACAAGTATTAGGTTGATTTCATGGCTCAAACTTTACCTACCGGCCAGTGGTTACATGGTGCCAACTTTATTGTTGTGCAGTGCAGACAAGCTTATCTCGATGCAAGTTTCATGTCGGTTCCATAGTTTGAACCGGTGACCTATATGTAACTTTGTCATATAATGCATGTAATCTACCTTAACACAAGCGGTAGATTGATTTCATTACTCGAATTTGTGAGTCACATGAAGATAACTTTATTATTACTGCAAGGCGTCCTTTCATGCACTCTCTTTGATCTATGGAATTATCTTAAAATTTAAGAGAAATCAATGAGTGGATATAAATAAAAAAAATGGTCTATTTTCCACCTTGGTTAGAATACTGTACACCACAAAATTTTATTGAATAGGATTCAAGAAAATTTTAATTCATCTTCAAATTTTGAAGTTAGTTAGAATTTTTTGGACGCTATTTTACTTCAAATCTTAGCTCACGTAGCATCCATCCCAAACTATAGCTCACATTATAAAAAGAGATATATTTTAATAAAAAGACATCTCGAATATCTCATTAAATATTCAGAAAAAGATCAAAATTTCAAAAATCCAATAAACGTCTGAATATTCTTAAATAAATCAAGACATCAAACATTATCTTTCTCAAAATTGAAGTGATGATAAACAACAATAGGTGATTTCTTTCCATCTTTCGTAATCTTGGTGGATAGAGTAGACTTAGCTTATATGATGTTGTTGGTGGGAGATATTAGTTATCTTGTGGAATTAGTGAAAGTACACATGCTGACTTGAACAGCACAATTATAAAAAATAATCAAAAAAGTCTCAAAAATACCCCTGAACTATTTGAAATAGCTCAAAAATACCCCTCCGTTACATATTTGGTTCAAAAATACTCCTCCTTCTAACGAAATTCGGAAAAGGATCAAAAATACCCCTGAATTATCTGAAATGGCTCAAAAATATCCCTCCCCTTAATGAAATTCCACCAAGCATGCCACCTAGATAAAAAAAAACTACGTGACTATGCCACATTACCATCCACATGTAAAATGTTAGTATTTTTTAATTATATGACATTCCTTTTTTCTTTATTTTTATTTTTATTTAAAAACGTCAGTGAAACGGATAAAATTTACACGTTTTTTTCATTTTTAATCAAATTAGACAAACGGTGGTTACATAATATTTTTTTCGAAAAAATGTATTAAATGTAACATCGCTATTATCAAATTCCTTTGATCATCTAAAAAAACAAGTTTTTTCCTGTTAATAGGTTTAAAAGTGTGAAACTCAACAAAAGAGTCTAATTAAACTGATAAACCCATTAATTATTAGGCCAGTATAAAAGTTAAAATTAAGATTTACTCGTAAAAGCAACAAGTTTCAAACTAAAATTAAAATTAGTTACTCAAAAGATGTGTTTGACTTTGCTAGCTTTTACTCAAAATGCTTATGTTAAAATGATTTAATAAATACTTCCTCTAATCTAAAATTAATGAATCTTTGAATGTGGCACGCATCTTCAAAAAGTTAATGAATGACATAATTAAATACTAATTTATCAATATTAAGTATCATTTTACTTTTTTTTCAAACTTGTTCTAAAAATAATAAGATTACTCATCAAAACTGAATTTAGAAAAATGAATTAATTTCAAATGATTAAACAAGTGTTAAAAGGAATTCATTTATTTTGAAAAAGAATTTGCATATAGTAAATTCAACCCAATTATTAGTACATCAACATTTGCTAGTTTAAAAGTTAAAATATTAGCTCCTCCTCCGAGTCAACATCAGATCAAGATCAAATTGTCCCTCATCCCAAACGACAATAATGAGATGAAATTTAAAACTTTTAAAACACTAATGAAAAGGTGAAATCTAGAACTTTTAAAACACTAATGAAGTAATTAGCAAAAAATTGGTTTTTTGTTTTTTTCATTTTACTGCTTTGTAAAAAAATAAAAATAAAGAAGAAAGAAGAAAGAAATGTCATATTATTAAAAAATACTAACATTTTACATGTGGATGGATAGTAATGTGACATAGTTACGTGATTTTTTTTTTATTTAGGTGGCATGCTTGGTGGAATTTTCGTTAAAGGGGATATTTTTGAGCCAAATATTTAACAGAGGAGTATTTTTGAGTCATTTCAGATAGTTCAGGAGTATGTTTAATCCTTTTCCGAATTCCGTTAGAGGGAGGGGTATTTTTTAGCCAAATATTTAATGGAAGGGTATTTTTAAGCCAAAAATTTAACGAAAAATATTTTTAAGTTATTTCAGATAATTCAGACATATTTTTGAACCTTTTCCAAAAAATTACTTAACGTAATCAAGAGGCGATCTTCCTTAAGATCAATAACAACTCAATGTTCTAGGCAGAGAGGGCCATATCATTTTAGTTGCAAAAATAAGCGAATAACGATCCTCGGAAAAAATCATGAAATAAACAAAGTTATACCCATAAATATTTATTTCTATGATATTTTATTTATATTTCTCATTCTAATTTTCCTTTTGGTGATTTTAATGATTTTTATCAGATTGGACATAAAAAATACTATCTTATATATCTTCCATAATCTCCCACCCACTTCAACTCACCAACTCTCATTCCACAGCTCCAAATATTTTTTCCATTTTTCTTACAGATCCAACAATTTCAAGATTTATTTTCCGTAAGTCTCTACTCCTTAATTTCTCTTTAGTGTTTAAAGATTCAATTTTTTACCCATTTCTTTTTCTTTTTTAATAATCGTGATATCCGAATTAGCTTACAAGTTTCGTTACAAGGTAACCTCGATTAATTTCACTAGATACGTGCCACTTCTAGCCAACCACAACGTATGTATTAGGTAACTCTGTCTACTAAAATTTGGACAGATGATAGTGTTTTTGTCCTCGTGGCTCTCTTCATTGACCACTAGGCACCCTTGAGTGCATATCCCCCCTCCTCCAATACTGAATCTTGATTAAGTAGGAGGGAGGGTTATTATATCTTTGATTAATGATTAGTTGGGTCAACGAGTTATTGCAAGATAAATGCTTTTAGCAGTTATTTTGAGCTTCTTGGTAGTTCTGTTTGACTAGATTTTCTAGTTCTTGATATTTGTTAATTGGGAAATGATTGACATTATTGTTGCTAACTAATTGAATTATTGTATACCCAACTGTTGCAAATTCAATCTGAAATGTTTACTTTGTTTAGCTTACTGTTTTATTATGTGTTTCCTTGAGCTGAGTATGCATAGGAATCAGCCTCTATAAGGTCTGCGTATACACTACCCTCTTGAGATGCCATTTGTTGAGACCCCACTTGTTGGATTACACTGGGTATGTTAATAATTTATTATGTGTTGACAGGAGATTGCATGCTGAGGCCTTCGGACACGGTGTTTATATTACCCCAAACTTCTCAACTAAGATCCGAATTGTTATTTAAATGTGCATAGAACCAAATGTGATGACTCCTAATTGTACATGGGTGTTAATACCAAAACCTTAGTGTGGGAAGAGCTATAGTTATAAATTAAGGTTATGAGGAACTTCTAGCTCAAAGTAGAGTTGAAGGCTTCCTTACTGATTGAGTTTCCGCATAAAATTTTACTAGTGACAACTTCAAACAATCATTACTCGTAGAAATTGGATTATGATGTTGTTGAACTATTTGTTGCTACCGAAGGGAAATTGGATTTTTTATATGAAATTAAGTGGGGTTGATTCACTGTTGGTTCTTGAATTATGTGTTTTTTGTCAGCTTTATAGAATGTGATTATATTAGTAGTTATTTACCAGTGTTCAAACGAAATGGGCACGGCAGCAACTAAATAGATATAGGGGATCATATACCTAATCCCAGCTAGTTTGTGATTGAACCGTTGTTTGATGAATCTTAAGAATGTTTATCAATCAGATGAAAAATTCAAATGGAGATGCTACTAAGTTTTTTTCTACGAATTGAGGACCTCTAAGTTTAGTATCTACCTTAACAGAAAACTTCGGTACCTGAATATCAATCTCAATTGTTGAAGTTTCTATTTCGACCCACACATATAGAGAGTAGTGTGACGTAAAGATTAGATTGGGGTCCAAGTCAAACCCGAACCTAGACAACTTTAATTAGGCATCCAAATTCCTAATGGCATGTGGAAAAGTAGGGCATATGTTCCAGTGAATGGAAATAATGTTATCATCAGTCCACGAATATACACCAATCAAACATATATTAGCCTTGTGAGAGCCATACTCCTACAGAAGTAGATTCATCGCCGCTTAATTAGTTATGTAGTAGAATGGCTTTGAATATGCGTATTCTTACTCTAGTCCAACCTTTTGGTTTAACTTATCTTTTCTGGTATGGATAAGCAGGTCCTGAAGTTTTAGGCAAGTTGTCTCTCGTTTGAAGAAAAATGGCATCGCCATCAGATCACAAGGCCGCAATCATTGATGGTAAAGCAATCGCTCAAACTATTCGTTCTGAGATTGCTTCTGAAGTCAAACTTCTTTCAGAAAAGTATGGCAAGGTTAGTTTCCATGGCATGTTGTATCTGTGTGCTTTAGTGATTGCATGTTCGGAATTTTTCCATTAATGTGGTAATTGCATTGTGCATACTTGAATGTGTGTATGATGTATCTGAATTCTGAAGCTGGTGAAGCAATGTCCTTCATCAGACTTAGTGTATTTACATGGGTCATCGATATTCAAGCATCCAAGTTGTTTGTTATTTTCAGGTCCCGGGGTTGGCCGTAGTCATTGTAGGAAATAGGAAGGATTCACAAAGTTATGTGAATATGAAGAGAAAATCTTGCACTGAGCTTTGCATAAAGTCTTTTGACGTAGATCTCCCAGAGGAAGTTGCTGAAGCTGAATTGATTAGCAAGGTCCATGAGCTGAATGCTAATCCTGATGTACATGGTTAGTCATTTGCACTAATAGGAAGTTAATCTTTCTTGCGTTTTGTATCGTTATATTTCTGCTGTTTCACTGGGAAATTTAGCCTTGCTGGTCTGTACTTGGGTTGGACATGTTGATTTAACATAATATGCAATGTATTGCACGAGTTTCTTTTTTTTTTTTTTTTTTTTAACAAAATTTTGTATATTTCCATTTCGAATGTTAATATCAAATCAACATGAAGCTTATGAAACAATTTCACCTAATACATAGCCAAGAACTCCCTAATGATCTCTCCATACTAAATGAAAAAGCAACCTGACCAAAAACACTAACAATATTAGAGTACAAGGTGAAGAAAATATTTGCTGGCGACAAGCGATTAATCGCTTCCCCATTTTCTTGCTACGCTGTCTTTGGCAGAAGCACGAGAAGGAACTTCCTCCTGAGAAATGGTATCAAAGCTGTCTTGGCTAGCAGGATATACCTTTCTCATAATCTGTGATGTTACAAAGGTAAACCCATTCCTCGCTCCGCGTAGAGTGAACAGCAGACGGTTGAATATGAAAGCAAGTATCACATCTCCTTTTGCAACTATCAAGTACATGACAATAATACCCCAAAATAGCAAGGGTTGCTTGTTGGGCTTCCTGCCAAAAATGGCCATCGTCGCCACCAAACCATCTACGCCAATTAAACCACTCCGCCTGAATTGTCTCTCCACCTGCTTCCTCCCTTTGTTTAATTTCTTTATCCCATTTCTCAAACTCAGTTTTCTTTCCTCCCAAAGCACTTTCTAAAGATTTTCTAGCCTCTTCCTGTTTGCGGTTATTGTGAGAGAAGAGGCAAGAAAATATGCCATTGCATTGGAATTTGTGCTGTAAAGAACTGAAGCTCTTTAAGGTAGTGCGAGGGCTGGCCGTGTTAAAGATGAGGTTGATATTTCTAGGCTCGTATTGCACGAGTTATTTTGTCATCCATGTTCCTTTTATTTTTGAACTAACACGTCTTTTTAGCCAACAGTATGCATGCCTGTCTAGTCAGTCCATAAGAAAATTATAGGGTCCTAGCTATTGTAGGCTCAATGCAAAATATTGAAATTGCTATGTTGGATAAACTCAATGGTGTTAATTGTTGGCAACATAGTGACATCTATATTAACCGGCCGTGGGTACTAAATGTGTACCATTTCAGTTGATGTAATTTAGTGTATTTGACACATTATGAACATCATCGGATTAGATCTCTCATCTAATATGCCATCTCTAATAGGGGTACCGCCCGGCACTCATCTTAAATCTCATTGCTGCATATTTTTCTTTTTTGGCTTTTGTTGTTCCAAACTTCTATTTGGGTAAGGTTACCTGCTAGGCAGATATCGATATTGGTGTTCTGCTGCTACTGTTTATAGACCATCTCCACCATGCCTTTTTTAATTGGGTAGTTCGAATCTCTTATTTTCTCACTCTCAGCTGCTGGCATTTTTGCCAGTTTTGCATCACTGCTGGTTAGATGTTTTTATTTCTCTCCTTTTTTATCTTTTTCCTTAAGTTACCATTTCCAGTTCTGGTTTATTAGCAATGTTCCGCAAGTATATTTTTTATTTAAGTGTATGGGACTTTGGGGTAGGATATCGTGATGCATAACACAGGCAAGTGAGCTGAAGGCACTTTGTGCGTTGCTGCAGGTATACTGGTCCAGCTCCCGTTACCAAAACATATTAATGAAGAGAAAGTTCTCGGTGAAATCAGTCTGGAAAAGGATGTAGATGGCTTTCATCCTCTAAATATTGGCAAGCTTGCAATGAAAGGCAGGCAACCTTTGTTCCTCCCTTGCACGCCCAAGGTAATAATGTGATTTAACTTCGTTGAGTCTATGAAGACTTATTTTTATTACGTCTTATCTAGTTCTCCTGGGGCGGAGCCAGGTAGGGCCGAGGGGGTTGGCGAAACATTACACTATTTGTCCTGTTATACATGGTTAAAAACTATTTTCTATGTATATATAATAGATGTTGAACCCGCCTCTAGCTTCTTTGTGTGTTTACTTCATATTTTAAACCACCTTAATGAAAATTCTGGCTCCGCCCATGTAGTTCTCCTGCCTGAATCAAGAATCTATGTTTATACTATAAACAGCTATCTCCTGTTGTCGTCTAAAAATTCTCCTATCTGGTTTTTGCTAAACAGGGATGCATCGAGCTTTTAGTTCGAAGTGGGATTACCATAAAGGGAAAGAATGCAGTTGTGGTTGGTCGAAGCAACATTGTTGGATTACCCGTATCTCTGCTTCTCCTGAAGGAAGATGCCACTGTTACTATAGTTCATTCACGTACCAAGGAACCAGAGAAAATCATTCGTGAAGCTGACATAATCATCGCTGCTGCAGGGCAAGCTATGATGGTAACAATTACCATTTATTTCTTTCCCAGAAACCTCCTTTTCGTATCATTTTTCTCAATTCACTAGTTTTGTTTCCTATACACTTGCGATTTAGCTTTCCCAATTATATATTACTTCCTCCGTTTCCATTAGTTTGTCTATTTTTGACTTGACGCGGAGGTTTAAGAAAGGAAGGAAGACTTTTCAATCTTGTGATCTTAAACTAAAGATCTATTAAACGTACCAAAACTCCCTTTAATCTTGCGATCTCAAACAAGTCACATGGAAAGTTGGAATTAAAGAGTTGCTAAAAAGGAAGAGATTCTTTTTGAAACGGACTAAAAAAGAAAGTAAGACGAAATCAATTGAAACGGAGGGAGTATTAAACAGACAAGATTCTTTTATGTTTTTTGTTTGTTATATTTGTTATCTGTCTTGAGCCGGGGGTCTATCGGAAACATCCTCTCTACTTCATCTGATGTAGTGGTATGGACTGCGTACACTTTACCCTCCCCAGACCCCACTTTGTGGGAAATACACCAGGTATGTTGTTGTTGTCGTCGTCTCTAAACTAAGTTGCTGCACTCATTTTTCAGATCAAAGGCAGCTGGATCAAACCCGGTGCTGCAGTAATTGATGTTGGGACAAATGCAGTAGATGATCCTTCTAGGAAGTCGGGTTATAGGCTCGTTGGAGATGTCGATTTTCAGGAAGCATGCAAGGTGGCTGGATGGATAACTCCAGTTCCGGGAGGCGTTGGACCAATGACTGTTGCGATGCTTCTGAAGAATACATTGGATGGAGCTAAACGAGTTATCGACAAGTAAACACTTTACTTCCTTTGGCTCTGTAGACTATTACAATAAAGATGTCATGGCTTCTTAGCTTGTTGACAATACATGCATTTAGAAGATGTCAATTACATTCAAGAAAACAACAATGAGATTGTTCTTGTGTAATCGAGTTTTGTATCGAAAAAATCTTTTTAAAAATTTAATCTATTGGTAAGATGATACATTTTTTTTTTTTCAATTATTAGGTTTGTTTCATGTAACACACCATAAAAAGAAAAGGAAGCCTAGCATTTGGATGTGGGAGTACAATAATTGTTTAAACGGAAAAGGGTCAAAAATACCCTTAAACTCTGAGAAGAGGGTTCATAAATACCCTTCTTCCATCTTCGGGTCTAAAAATACCCTTAATGTTTGTTTTTAGGCTCAAATATGCCCTCCAGTTAACGGTCAATGGATGGAAACTAAGTCAATGTTTTGGCTCTTGTAAAAAAGCCACATGTCATTTTCTAATTGGTCATACATTTTATTTTAATTTTTAGAACCTAATCTGTTGACTACAGGGGATACCAACAAATAAGAAATCAAACAGGAAATTTTGAACCAAAGATTGATGTCTTGGCTCATCATTTTCATTTACATGGAGGGATACACCTCTTCCACATTGGGTGTGAGACGCGTCTCTATCGCATGGGGCGCGACCTTGGTGCTCTGAGACGGAGTACTGGAGTTGGGTTGAGACTTGCGACCCATCTTGCAAATGGGATTCATCGATGGGACTCTACTTTCATAAACTAAGCAGTTGTTGCATCGGCACACGCCACTGCCCATCAATAACCTGTTCTAGTGATATAACCTTACAGTTTAATTTGACTCCCATCAAAATCCTTCAAGCAGGACCTTACTAAATGTATGAACAAACATCAAGTTGTTAGGAGAAGTGAAGCTGAAGCATCCGGCATTTCCTTCTCTTTTTTTGTTTCTCGCTAACCCAATACGAGGAGGTAATGTGAAATATAATAGAGTAACTGGAGCCACAATGAGCATCATTGAGGGATGATGTAGTTTGCGTCATAGTTTCAGCGACGTGATGTAGGTGGGCCAGAGAAAGGATACCGAGGTAAGACTGACGATGATGATCTTCCACGTTCATCTCCAGGATGCTGATGAATGACCGTGACCAGATAATGCATGAGGAGCAAGTATTGGTGGATAATATCTTACATTTTCAGCAGGCAATCTGATGTCGCTCGCATAGTTGGAAGCACTAACAAACGACCCCTTGCCTGTCAAAGGCAACTCTCTAGGTGTTATCATGGTCCTTGGCAGAGAAAGATACCAGTTTAAAAGCGAGGTGGTAGTCTCATCGTAAGGATCTACATTAGTCATTGAACTATGATCAGCAGCTGCAGCAATTGTATTGCGACTTTCTACAGCAGGAGCAACAGTAACAGGTTGCCCATGGAAACTCTTGAGGCCCTGATTACGGTATTCCCATTCATTTGGAAAACGAGCATCAGAGCGAACGTGTTCATTCCGTGCAAAAGTTGCATCACCTCTTACACTAGCAGGGCGCCTCAGTAGCTGCTGCATTCCTTGTTCAGATCCATAATGATCCAATTTCTGGGTAACATGTACAGCAGAAGTAGAGGGGTTTGGATGTGTTGCCTGTTGAAGACCATAACTTCTGTATTCTTTCTCGGTAAGAAAATGTGGATCACGGGCAACCTCTCGAGGCACGACATGGTGGGGTGCAAACTGCTGCCTTCCGTGATCATACGGTGAGAAATTCCGACCTGCTTTACTACTGCCGTATTGCGCTCTGTATGCATGCTCCCTGATAGGTTTATAACCAGATAAGGGTGGTGCTATCGACTGCTGAATAACTGGCGGAGACAAAGGATCCCATAGTACTGGTTTGAGCGTTGGATCAAGCCATGGTGCAGGTCTAAACAGCTCTGTCAACTTCTCCAACTGTTGTATAGTCAACAGATTAGGTTTTAAAAATTAAAATAAAATATATGACCAATTAGAAAATGACATGTGGCTTTTTACAAGAGACAAAATATTGACTTGAGTTTCCATCCATTGACCGTTAACTTGAGGGCATATTTGAGGTATTTTTAGACCCAAAGATGGAAGGAGGGCATTTATGAACCTTTTCTCATAGTTTAAGGATATTTTTGACCCTTTTCCGTTGTTTAAATGATGTAGTTGAATTAGAAAACAATAGACTACATAGTGTTTGGTCGTAAAAATTTCAAATTTAATTTGGTGTAGAGTATGTGGAAAAGTGAAAATTTTTTACGTTCACTTCTCGCACAAAAAGTTAAAAATAACTCCATTTTATATTCATGATCAAATACAGTTCCGACTCCAACTTTAAAATTTTTTATTTTTTTATGGCCAAACACCTACTAATTCTTTCATAACCTAAAAAAGAAAGAAGTGTACAAAACCAACAAAGAGTTTTTTTATTTTTTTTAAATTTATTTTGGTGTTTAAAAGTTTTGATAGGGATATCGTTGTTATCCAATTAGGTAAATAGGTAGTCTAGCTATATTGTTACTATAGTAATATGGTGCAATAAAGGGACAAACAAGTTTCCCAATTAAGTGAGGTCCTTTTAAGTTTTAAAAATTATGTGAAAGGTATAAAATAAAAATTATTTTTTTTTTCAAAATATTTTCATTCCAACAACTTTGCAAAGTTGTTTGACAACTGCGCGAAGTTGTTCGACAACTTTGCGAAGTTGTTGAGACAACTAATGCAGTTGTCGAACACAGCTAACCCAATTGTTTAAACGACTTTATTTTTTTAACTTAATAATATTATGGGATCTACTTGTTCTCCTTTTTTTTTTTAATGAAAGACTTAAGAGGGGGTTTATGGATTCATTTTTCTCATCAAATAGTCTACCAACATGGGTGGATTATAGTGTAGTGGTGAAACTATTCGACCTTTAATCACAGGTTTTAGGTCCGAACCTGAGTATGAAGAAAATCCTATTGAGAGCAAGTACTTGACACCGAACGAGAAACCAAAAACCAAAAAAAAAATATCAAATAGTTTTGCTATAGTCTAGCTATACTATTGTTATCTCCAAAGTTTGGTCCCAACATAGAAATATGTTAGAATTCGCAATCATTTAGGTAGGTTACTATTATATCCTCAATCAAACTTATAATAATAATACTGTACTATATCTTAAAATATAATTGTAGCATGAAACCAACGTCACTTGGTCAATTTGCAATTGCAAGTGTACCACATGTTGCAATTGCAAAGGGTACCTCCTACTTTGATTTACTAAAGTGAAATGCATTATAATATATGGTCATTTATTAGGTATTGCCCACTATTGATTTTCTTAGCCAACAATTTGTTACTCTCCGTCCTTTAATTGTCTAATATACTAAAAATAGACGATTGATAATAGTTATTTAGCTTGAAAACAATGGATTATTTCACTTTATGTTCATTTTACCTGCTACTAAATATTAGGGTAAACAACATAAATCTCGACAGTTTGGAGTTTAATTACAGAAAATTTTGATATTTTGTATAATTACTTAAAATCTCGATTTTGGATCTGTCGAAATCCATAATTAGCTTCCGATACATCTAACAAAGATATAATTTTTTTCTTTTGCAAAGATACATAATTATCTCCCGATATATATATTTTTTTAATTTTGCGTCTGTCGAGATACATAATACATCCAATAAAGATACACTTTTTCCTTTGTATGGATACATAATTAACTTTCGATACATTTTTTCCGATTTTGGGTCTTTTGAAATAAATAATTAGCTCTCGATACATCCAACGAAGCTACATAATCAGCTGAAATTTTTGTAATTACTTTGTAAGGGTGAAAATTTTTGTAAATATGATAAGTTAAGGACTGTGTTTATGTTATTTTTCCTAAATATTATTCATTGTCTAATGTATTTTCAAAAGCACTAAATTTGTGATTCCAAATGATAATATAATAAAATCATTTTTATTATTATTCTTTCTTAAGGTATGTCAAGTCAACAACAAACAAATAAAAAAGTATAAATAACATAAATATCAATCCTTTTGGAAGTAATTATACTCTTTTCCACTTTTTAAATTACTTTACTCTCTCTCCCTATTAATATACATAACATAGTCGACATATACATAACATTCTGTGTATATGTTGGGATTTTTGTAATATTGAAAACATAAGTTGTGTATTTGTGTAATTTTTAGAATAAAAATAGACGAAAGGAGTATTTTGTGCCAAACATTCTTACCATATGCTAGAGGTCCTTTCTTATATAGAAATATCATTCATTTAAATTTTTGTGGATCAATAATTGGTGCATGAAAATTTTTAAACTTGCACGCTTTAAAACACAAAAAGAGAAGAAGACAATTATTGGCAAGTTTCTATGATTGTATGAACTTGGAAAAGAGAACGCATCATTACATAATATATGATAGTATATCCTATCGAAATATTAATATTTTCTCGGATCTTATTTTATGTAACGGTATTTGATGACTGAGCATATAGTTTGATATAAATAAAGACTTTGGTAACTTTTATTATTATAAATCATCTCTCGTTGAAGGTGTGTTTGATATGGAGGAAGACATTTTCCTATTTTGTTGATCAACATATTTTTGATGAACATTACTTCTACGAAACCAATCTTCTTAAAAATCAAGAAAAACTATTTTTCTGATGAAAATAGAAAAAGTAAGTTATTACATAAATAACATTTCATATTGATTGTGCGCGTAGACACGCCAACTAATATTCCATGCATCCACCCCTCCCATTCCCCCCCCCCTCCCAAAACCCCCACCATCATGCTTCTTCCACCCCGTCAAGGGCAAAGCCAGCCCTTCAAAAAAAATATATTATTTATACATAATTAAAATTATTTTTATGTATCTATAGTAGGTGTTAAATCTCCTTTCATGCATCCCTCGGCTAGGTTATCTTTAAATATCGATCCCTTTAGATGAAATTCTGATTCCACCTCTGTCTCCTATCCTTATCCCAGACCCCCACTGCCACTCCTAACCCATCCTCAACACTCCACCCCACCCCACCCTCTCATCCCCTCCACTCCACCTTCCACACCGTCATATGCTGTGTATATTTTTCTTACTTAAAAAAATTAAAAAATAAATAAGAAAACCATTTTTTTGTCAGAAAAATATTTTCTTTCATACCAAACGAACCTTAAAAGAAAAATAAGAAGTTTAAAATTTAATTATTTTAAACAACAAAATAGACTAAAAAATAAAGTATGATACATAAATTAAGCGGAGCAAGAATTTCAAGCAGGGACCAATTTGGTGGGACGATAATATATATATATATATATATATATATCCCTTGTTCCTTTGCGTATAGAAGAGGCATGCAACTTTGTCTTGATGACAATTGTTGTTCTAAAATGTGTTATACGTAAGTATGGTCTACACAAAAAATGAATAAAAGTGAAAGAAAGAGACATGCATGCATGGCTTATTACTATTATTATCATTATGGATTGAAAGAGGAAGAAAAAGTGAAAGTTTTCTTTTCTTCTCAACCAAATATTCCCTATTTCCTTTTCTAGTTTGGAAAACAATTTTATCCATGAATAATATGAATTTTATTATTCGGCACGATAGTAATATCGTAACACATACTTACCAACAAGAAAAAAATGAGATATTCAGAGTTTTCCTTGGGTTGGTACGACGAAATGAGGCCACCCTAGCCTATTATTGACTATATATTAAGTGCTCTACCTCGGGCCATCGACATCATATACTCTACTGAAATAGATTTGGCAGAAAACCAGCTATATCCGATCTTGATTGACCTTTTACCTCTAGCCACAAGTGATCCCTGTATTTTGTATTGACCTAATCAAGAAAGAGAAGGTAAGAATGATTCCTACATGCATCACAATAACAACAAAAGAAAAGAATATAGTAGAGTAAGATTGGCCCGTAATGTATACAGAATCTCTAGGCGTAATCTTCCGCTTAATACTAGAATCAACAGAAATGAAACATAGTATCTGAGGTTGCAATAATCGAGGATACACGATAGAAGAAATTGTTCTATTTCCAAACTTCACCTTCAAAAAGCGTAGATTTTTATTTTCAAAATTTTACTCAAATCACGTGTTTTTCTCCTCGTAAGACCTAGAGGAATGAATAAATATGAAATTAAGAAAAAAAGAATCAAATCGCACCATCTCTATAACAGGTAATTAATGCCTCTCGAGCATTTTAAGAATTATATTTGAGGTATCTCCATGTAATGTAATAATGGTGAAGTGATCTGATTCATACATACACTAGTAATGTCCCTAGCTTGCGCCCTATTTGAGATTAACGAATATTTGAAATGTCTATCAGGCATTACGACTCAAATAATCATGTGAGCAGGTTAATGACTCGCTTATTTATTAACTCAACTTTTTACACAACCTCTATGATCTTGATCCTTTGGTAATGAATGTTAATTACCATTCAAACATTTTCATATAAATTAGGACAGAAGAATTAAATATATAACACATGTCTTCCTAAAGAAAGAAGAAACTCTCATCCAAAAGGGAATTACTGTTATTTGGTTGGGAAAGAGTTATCTCGGGATAATTAATTTCGAGATTAGTTATTCCACCATGTATATGCCTGTGATAACTTATTTCATCACTATGGCGTAAATGGCGGGATAAATAATTCTCATAGTAACTAACATCTCACACCAAACATGGAATAATATAATCCTTCATTTATCCCGTAACTATTTATTCATTATACCTCACACCAAACGACCTCAATAATGCAAAACTTAAAAAAAGTTGAAGAAAGCCACGTACGTAAGGGTTAAGCATGAATATTCATCTTAATCTTGAAAATGTCTAAGTCATCCTTTTTTAGAATAAGATGGTGATCACAAAAATACACAAACGAAGAGAAAAATGTAGGGAAATTAAGGAAATCAAAGTCAAAAAAGAGGACCAATACCCACCAGATAAAAGAGAAAATAATAAAGATAACCCCATCTAACTGTTTTAATTTGTAGATAAGAAATTAAAGCTCTATCATACTACTACTTCCCCTCTTTTCAATTTATTTGACCTATTATCCTTTTTTTAGTAACTCTTTAATTTAAACTTTTCATGTAGTCTGTTCAAGATCATAAGATTAAAGAACATTTTGATATATTCCACATATCTTTAATTTAAGACAATGCAATAAAATTCGCAGATCTTCTTAATTTTCTCAAATTTCGTGCCAATTACTCAAAATAGTCCAGAGGGGGTATTTTTTTTGGTCCCAAATTTGTACTACCTATTCATATGAATTAACACAAAACGAATAAGAATTGTACTTCTATCATTTTTCATGGTGCACGTTAATATCAAGAGAAAGGCTTTGTAATAATAATATTTGGTACTTCCAAATTCCAAAGGACGCCTATATATTCTTGTAACTTGTGATTTGATATATACTTTGAGCTTCAATACCTTTTTTTAAAAAAAATGGTTGCCAGCTTTAAGCTATGTATGTAATTCTTCATTTTTATTTTTAAAAAAAGTTTTTCAATATTTAGAGGTCGATATATTCTCTAGCTTGATGTCTGTATCATTGAGGAGGAGAAAAAAGAAATCGAGAAAACTAAAAGATGAAAAGTATATACGTCCATTTGAAATAGGTCGATTTGACATGTTTAATATATACACTATACACGTGGCATTAGTAGAGAGGAGAAAAAAAAGACATCGTCTTGGGTTGGGGTGTCTAATTTTTTCATATTTGGATGATCAGAAATATTTTCTAAAGAAAGATAAGTTTTTCGAAGATAAAGGGATTCCTTTAGTAGAACTAAGCAAAATCGATTTCACAAGTGGTATTTTAATTGATTGTGTCCTCCAAACCTCGAACATACCTTATCTTCACCTTCTCCCATGTAGCCACCGTTCTCACCACATCCGTAATATTTATTTAAATTATATACAAATGTGCTTTTACGAAAATATTTTTTACTTGCAGAGCAACCTTATGGTTAGGGGGTTCATCTAAATCCTATTCGACGAAAAATTATACTATTATTTTTACATAGTTTAATTTTTTTTTTTTGTATATATAATTGATACTGAATCCCCTTCGACTAGTTCGTATGCCTAATTCTTTCGATTTTGAACCTCCTTAGTGAAAATTCTGATTCCGCTACTGCATACTTGAGGTAAGAAATTAGTACATATTTTTTCACAAAGCACAGCTCAATGATATTGAAGTTAATTATGGTGTGCGTATGGACGTGGAGAAGCGACGAATAATTAAAATCCAAAACAGAACTATAGTCTATGTATCATCACTTAACGATTTGACACAATTGAATTGACAAGACTGTCTTTTGACTGTAAAAAGATTTTTTTTTTTTTTAAAAAAAAGTAGCTAGCCACTTTGCTGAGAATGAAATAGCTACTAATAATTAAGCACTACCTAAGCATGAAAACAAATTAAAAGCAACAATAATTCAATTGTTAACATTTACTATTTGCATGTTCTTAATTTATTATTAAATTGATCTAAACAATTATTCCATTGAACTATTTGCAACAAAAGAACTAATTAACAAAGAAAGCGAGTCAAAAAAGTGAAGATAAATGAGATGAAAAGTACCAATAATTACATAATGATTTAAAATATTTTTGTTCCTATTAGTTATTATGAGAAGAGTCACTCTTTTAGAAGAAATCTAATGAATGGAAAAAAAATCTCATATTGGCGATGAAAGGGGTCTTGGGCTTTAATTTAATTTCTTATACGGATTTGGACAATTTTATTTTCTTTGAGCTATCTTATATGTTCAATTGACATGATATCAAAGTCAGATCCTCGACATAGGCCTCTAGATAGATTGTTCATGTTGTGCAGGGGCTCAACCTAGGGCCAAATAGTGTTGAGCTAGCTTATATATGTCCAACATGATATCAGAGTCAGGTCCTCGACATAGGCCTTCAGATAGATTGTCCACGCCGTGCAGGGGCCAAATTGTGTTGGGGTGGGCACAATCTCGGAACCATAGTAAGTCGGGCGTGCAAGGGGTGATGAATAAAAAGAATCCTACATGAGCAATTGATTGAAGGAACCTGGACTTCCTTATATAAATTTGGATAATCCTCCGTACTTAAGCTAACTTTTGGAATTGAATCAGGCACGAGGTCCATCTCATAAAAAAGAAAGAAATTTTCCACTTGTGCTTCATCTCATTCTTAACATCTACTGGATTGAGCCATTCGCCACAAAAGTTTTGCCCAAACTATTTATAATCAATCAATTAGAAATTAAAGATCAATAAAAGATAAAACAAGTTGTAAAGAGAAAAAATGAGAGAGACAGAAGGAGAAGAAGACAACCATAAATATATGCTAGTACATGTTGTAGTACGATAGAGCTTAAATTCAAAATCTCTGCTTAAGAGTGAAGGGATATATCCTATATATCCATACCACCACAATCTTAGGTCAAACTTTTCTTCGGGTTTCTCACCTCCAGATTTGACACTGTGTAAGATCCATTTAAGAGGAAAGATCGCTCCCTAACAAGATATATATTTTTCATATTCAGGGTTCGGTTGGAACTTGAGACGTCTGATTAAGGGAGAAGGTATTCTATCCATCTCAATATGAACCGTAGATAACTCGCATCTAGCTTCTTCTTTTTTTCGAAAGGGAGAGGGTCTCACCTGATATCAGATACCGTACCTCAATACGAACTGTTGATGTAAGAGGAGATCAAATGAAAAATGTAACCAATTCTTTCATTTCTTTGAGCCACTGGCAATCTACCGTGAGTTTCGGATTTAACCGATATTTTAGCAACGGGGGAGGGTCTCACCTGATATCTAATTTCGTATCGGACTCTAATTAATCTGAATTTGCATCACGTAAAGCCCATTTAATAAAAAAGTGTTCTCTAACAAGCTCTTTTTTTATAGTCAAGACTTAAAATTAAAGACCTCTCATTAATAGTGAAGTAATCTCTTCCATCTCATCACCACCATTTTGGTGACTTAGATTTAGCAATCACTATTTTGGTCCAACTAAAAAAAAGTATATGCACTAATATAAGCTCTTTTTAAAAATAAAAGACATGATCTTGATCATGCATGCATGGCTCACGTATGTAATAATAGTTCCCCATACTCATAGATTCCTACCGACCAATTTAATTTTTTTATGAATTAGGTTATTGGCTAGTGTAATATTTTTTTATATTATCAAAAAAATTTAATTGAATATGTTTATCAAGAGATTTAACTGTAATTATAAGCTATGTTTATCAAGAGATATACCTGTAATTATCTAATAATATTTTTTTACACTGTTAATGCTTATAATCTACTCCTTTTTTAATTATTGATAATCAAGAAACTAATTTCGAAAAAATTCGAATATTATGAAACTCTATTGCAGATATTGCCAATAATTAGTTGATTCGTTTTCCATTCACTTGGACAATCAAAGAGTTCCCTAGCATGATTAAACATATAACTTAAACTCATTGGTTCAAAAGTCTACATCATTAGGCTTTTTGAAAGAAAAAAAGCAAATAAATAAATAAAAATAAAGTGAAGTGCATTACGAATTCTATTCAATTTGTAAATAGACGTTCTTGCATGCTTACAAAAAAAAATAAAAAAAATTGAAAAGATGATCCATCTATTATTGGTATACGTTAACTTTGACCAAAAAAAGTACTGATGATTTTATTTTCAATATGTACCAATAATTCGACCTTTTGATATATAAGAAATAACAAGAAAAAAAGGGGAGCTCAAAGAATGGACATTATATTAAAACATTATCTTATTAATTTATTATTTATTATAATATATTAATAGTAATCAAAACATTACTCGATGATTAGTGGGCGGATAATAACCAATAAATGAAAGTGAAACTTATTAATTACATTTTTATATAATTTTTTGTCTTCTTACGACTTTGTCAGATCTTTTTTCTTTTTTTCATTTCCTGTATATAAAAATCATCAACCTTTAGAGTTTATTTAAATAACTATATAGTTTCTTGAAAAAGAATTAAAGGAACATTGATTTTTAGTTTCAATTGAAGTGTGTCTTATGTGCAACTAATTAATTAGTTTTGATTCATGTGACGTTATAAAGCAAGCTAGCCATAAAATTTTAGATTAAATAAAACATCTATAAAATAAAGTATTTTCATGATGATTTTCCTACTTTGTTGACCAAGAAAAAAGGGTTAAAAAGATTAGGACGTGACTTGCAATATAATTGTACTACTCCACAAAGTAAGGCTATATAATTAACAATTATGTAGTAGTACTGAGTACAATTATTATAGTAGTAGGAGGAGGAGAAGGAGATCTATAGAGTATGTTATCTAGTTACAAAATTTAAAGGATGTGTGTAATTAAGGTAATTTGCTTACGAGCAGACAGGATAAGACTGACTTGAATATAAAGACAATGACTTTGAGGTTATAAATTCCGTAAAATAACAAGGAACGAATACGATCTTATAAGCAAAGCGCGTAATTAGGAGTGACAAAACTAGCCTGTGTAAACATGACCCATTGTTTTTCCTCCAAAAAGCTTCGATTCCGATCACTTTTCGGCGTTATTTTCCGGCGATTAGCTCTAAATCAGTCCACAAATATCATAAGCTTGTCCATTGCAGCCATTGTTACCCCATTTGTTTGGTATCTTCTCAAACACACTTTCCATCATTGTTAAAAAGATTGAAACCCCACTCACATTACTCAAAACCACTTTAGAAAGTATATTACAGCACCTCAGGCGACTCTAAGTTCATTTTTCTATTTCATAAACCCAACGATCGTTGATTAGAAGCAATATTTGCAATTTCAAGGTTTTCATACGGATAGCTGCCCAGTCATCGACCATTGATCGTCATTCATCGACTGTGCATATAACCCGACCTAGACCATAAGCATAATCTACCATTGACCAAAGTCTAATTCTAGAATGTCTATTGTAGAATTTATTCTGGTTTCTGGTGATTTCATGGTAGAATGAGTGGAGATTCCCAAATGCTGGAAATGGAGATCTTTTACCAAGATGACAATCCTCATTGCTATTCGCTGCAACAGTTCGTACGATGAATTGGTTGCAAGCGTAATGCAGAGCGGGGATCTAGATTGCGTGACGAGCGACATAGTAATTAGTTATCTAATGCATTCGAGGAAAAAGGTGAATGCTACGATCATAAATAGTGATGTATGTGTGCTGATGTACATGATGGATGTTAATGCAGGTGGCTTTAGGCCTATTTTGAGGATAAATGTAGTTGAGAGGTCCTTCAAAAAACCTGTAAATTTATCAGAACCCCCACCTCTGCGCTCGGCAATCGACGATGATTTCAGTGATTATGAGAACGATGGCGACCATCCTATTAATATGGAAGATAATTCTATGCATATGGAAGACGTTTCATCGACTCGTAAGATGATGAAGAAGACCGTGGAATGGGATCACAACTAGGACATTCTTTCACCGACGAAATCAATTTCTATCTTAATCAAATATTCACCGACAAGAAAGAGCTCAAAATGCTACTAGATGCAGCAACAGTGAGGCAAACTTTTGATTATTGTTTCGAGTTCCGCCTTGTCACTATGATCTGCTGCTGCGTAATGACCTTGATCGGCTTTTCTACGGCCTGGGGGAAGACCGAGCATACTTGGAGTGTGAACTCTAATGTATTGCTCGTTTCCTCTAAGCAATTCTGTAGAGGCTTGGCATGAATGGCAATAACTACATCACCCCCAGCATCCCCCTAATTTAGTTTAGGTTTTTATTTTACTTTATGTATTTAAGTTTTTTTGTATTGTTCATTGTTGAAGAAGCTTTCGTAATAGGATTTTGTTAGAAGAAAGCTTCTTCAATTTTGCCTTTTTTGCTTAAAATTCATGTAATGCAATGAACAAGTTCAATCAATATAAGTATTTTCAGTTTGTACATTATATTTTTTCTCTTTTTTGTGACTGTTATTTTTTTGCGGTTATTCGTCTATGCAGACAATGTTTCAAAAATTTATGCATTGTTAGGTCGTATAGTCTTCAAAAATTTATGCATTGTTAGGTCGTATAGTCTATATTGTCTATCATCGATTGTATACTCCATCAGTCCTCGACCTAACATAGTAGTCGATCGTAGATTATGTGAATCGATGGGTCATGTTTTGGGGCTGGTGGAATAAAATAATTAAATTAGAAATAACATAAACAGATAATAACATGTTTTGGGGCTGGTGGAGTAAAATAATTAAATTAAAAATAATATAAACAGATAATAACATGTTTTGGGGATGGTGGAATAAAATAATTAAATTAAAATAGATTTAAATTAATAATAGCATGTTTTGGGGATGATGGAATAAAATAATTAAATTAAAAATGATTTAAACTGATAATAATATATTTTGAGGTTGGTGGAAGAAAATAATTAAATTAAAATAGATTTAAATAGACAATCTTAAACTGTTGGTGATACTTAGTAGACTATCATTGATGTTGGCCCAAAAAAAATATCTGTAAAAGATATACTTGAGCTTTGAGGGTCCATCGACTCGTCCGATCTATCGTAGACCTACACCTTAAGGAGTGCATTGATGGATCTCTTAATTATGCATAGACTAGGGTGATCTATGTACACTGCTATAGACCAACACTTGAATGTTGTTTAAAATAAATAAATAAATAAATAAATAAATGTAGGGTGGATTTCTATACATGTGAAGGAATGTAAACAAATTACACAATCATATTAGAGTTTATACAAATTAGGGGTGGTGTATTAAAGAGTGTGTGGATGGGTAGTGGTTGTCAAAGTTCAAGTATGTTTTGAGGATATATTTTCTATTTGATGAATACACATTCCACATACTCCTTCAATCACCATCCCCAAATCAAAAGAGTATGTGGAATGGATAGTGGTTGAACAATCATCATCCTCAATACATACTTGTGCTTTGAGAAACATTACTATTAGGAAATTGAACATTCAAACACTACCCATTAACACACTCCTTAATACACCACCCCTAATTTGTATAAGCTCTAATATGATTGTGTGACTTGTTTACACTCCTTCACATATGTAGAAATTCACCCTACATTTATTTTTAATTTATTTATTATTTTCTAAACAACATCCAAGTGTTGGTCTATAGCAGTGTACATACATCACCGTAGTCTACGCATAATTAAGAGATTCATCGATGCACTCCTAAGGTGTAGGTCTACGATAGACCGGAGGAGTTGATGGATCCTCAAAGCACAAGTATATCTTTTACTTATATTTTTTTAAACATGTTATTGAGTGTCCATCGTTACGCGTGTCTACGGTAGACTTTAGTATCTCATTGATGGCTGACATAGGTCATGATCTACGACAGTCTATTAAGTGTCACCACCAATTTTTTTAAAAAAATTATTGTTCCAACGATAACAAATGGCTTATTTTGTACTTAAAACTTCTTTTTTACTTCATATATAAAGTCTTCACTCCCTCATTATTTTATTTCATCCACTTTGTTTTTGTTTAAAAATTCTACAATGTCTCAAGCATCTCAAACATTCAATTCTAAAAAGATTCTAATTTGTGATTAGGGGAATGCGGTTGTCTTGAAGACATCACGCACAGACTCAAATTCAGGTTGCAAATTTTATAACTATGCAATTGCGAAGGTGAACCGTGTATGTCTTTTTTATAATGTTAAGTTAATCATTATGTAATTATAATTTATCTTCTAGGATAATGGTGCATGCTCGTTTTTTAAATGGATCGATGGGTTATTACTTCCAAACATTCCATCAACGTTGAGTCAGGGACTCGAGACATCAAATTTTCGTCGCTTAGCAAAATTTAATCTACTATAAAGGCTCCAAGAATGTGAAGAAAATAGAGGTTTTCTTGTGACTTTGATAAAAAAAAAAAGCCGAAGAACAAAGGAATCACCTTAAAGTATTGCTACATAACACTCAAATAGAGAGGGATCAACCAAAACAAAAATTGATTTTGGCCGAAGAAAGGGAGAGTGACCTAAAAATGATGTTATGTGTTATAATACTAGTATTCGTTCTTTGAAAAAGTGTAACATGGATATAGTGATATTGAACAAATAATAATACTTCTATTTTTCTACAATGTTACTACTTGATAGAATCATAGTCGATCAATCAACAACTCAACTGAAAATTGAGCAGCATTATAATGATAGACTATGCAAGCAGTATACGAAAGATTAAATATTAATTCTATGAAATAAAAGAATGTTTCAAACATAGGTATTGTTGATTTCATCAACGATATCCATGAACCCAACTTCTTTGTGTTCTCCTCCTTCTTTGTCTGTCATTTCTTCCATTACATCTTCAGCTTCATTTCCTCCTTTTTCAGCATCTGCAGCTGCTGCTGCTGCTTCTTTCTCAACTTATTTTTCTTCTTGAGCTTCATTTTTTTCTTCACCTTCAACAACTGCTTTTTCTCACCTTCCTTTTCTTCCTCAGGATGGATGATTTTTTTACTCATTTTCAACACAATCTACACCTGCAGAACAAATCTTTGATTTTTAGTTCATAGACCACAAGTCTAACAACAAAAATAAGTCAATGTTCAAATGAAAATCCTTCAAAAAACAAAGAAATACCCCACCAAAATACAACATGCAGTATCAAAATTAAACTAGTGCACCTTATCAAACTAATTAGCTATTAATCTTTTAATTTTTACTATTTCAGCCATCATATTTTAAAAGAATTTCATACATCTAAAAATTGATTTCAATCTAGGACATTCTCATTTCATAGATCACGGGTCTACGAACAGAAAAAGGTCACTATTCGAATCAAAATGCCAAAATAACTCTTCCACCATCAAAAAGTTCACTACACACATCAATAACGGAACCAAAATCCAACATGCAGTATCAAAACACAACAATTGCTAAAAATTAAACTAGTGCACCTTATCAAACTAATTAGCTATTAATCTTTCAATTTCCACTATTTCAGCAACCATATTTCAAATGAATTCCATACGTCTAAAAATTGATTTCAGTCTAGGGTATTCTAATTTTGTAGACCACGGGTCAATTTCATAGACCACGGGTCTACGGACAGAAACAAGTCATTGTTCGAATCAAAATTCCAAAATAACTCTTCAAATAATGATTATCCCACCATTCAACACTTTTTTGCTAAAAAAAATCAAAACTAAACCAAAACTTCTTAATCAACCAAATTCGAAAAAAAAATTCCTACATCACTCGAATCGATTAGCAAAGAAACCTGTTTAAATGGATCTACAAATGATCAAAACATAATTTTAACTAACCATATGAAGCAACAACGAGCTCTTTATCAGCTACAGAAGAAGGAAAAATCAAAATGGCATTTGGGGAGAAGAGTTCTTGAAAACGGAAGTTAGGAGACTATTTAAGAGGAGAGAGAAGTTTTTATTTTTATATTGGAATAAGTGGATGAGTGTTAGTACATTATGTTAAAATTGTAAAGTTAAAAAAAAGATACAATGGTCCCTTGGTCCAATGTGGGCCTACTTTTTTCAACTTTTACACACTTTTTACACTCTGACCCTAAAAACTAATTCAAAAAGAAATTTAGTGTCCCTTTGACATAATAGTTTTGAGAAAGATACTTTTGCCAATTTTTCCCCAGTGTATTTCCACATAGTGAGGTTTGGGAAGGGTAGAGTGTATGCAGATCATACCACTAACTCAGGTGAAGTAGAGAGATTATTTCCAATAGATACCCGACTTAGGACCAATAGCAGTATAACAGACACACCCATGAGAAAACCTTTAAATTCAAAAATCAAAACTTGTCAAATTTTTAAAGTTTGTTCATGAGATAAGCGAGGTAAAAAATTCAAAACCATTGACATCCTAAGCACCACAACCACTATTGTCGGTGTACAAAATATTCTACACTATTAGGTAAACTTGACCTGCTATTGCAGGTTATCCAATTTTTTACATAAAAATTTTAGAAAAAAATTGAGTAATCTACAATAACAAATCAAATTTACCTGCTAGTATAGAATATTTGTACACTAACAATACATGAAACTTAAATTTTTGAAAAACAAAGGGACAAGAAAACAAAAGTAGGATAAATAGATGTTCCTACCTCTTGTAAGTTGCCCTAAACATACAAACATTGACAACCCTAAAAATCACTCTCTATCTCTTTACTCTTTTCTACAAAATTCCCTCCTACTTTAACTATGTATCCAAGTACTTTACAAGAAGATAATCAAATAAAACAATAATTTTTTTCATGACTATGGTAACATATATAGTTGTGATTTGTCTCCATACTTAATTAGAAGTCGCTAAATAATAGCTCGTATGTCGGAAGTATTTTCGACAGACTTTTTAGTTGAAAATTTCATATTTCTAACAACATTCCGATGAAAATATTTGTTGGAAATTTACGTTTTTTAATAGTGAGTTATGAATATGAACCCCAAAGGCCATAAATATCATGGAAATTATTGATATGAAACAATTTCTCCTCGAATGAATTCTAAGCAACGTGAATTTGAATTAAACGGTTCAATAGATATCGACTATCAGATGATTAAATGAAAAAAAAAAGATCTTGATAGAAAGAAAAATTTATGGTGATATCACATTATGTGACCATGAATTTTGTGGCCCATATTTCTGTTAGGCCATGATGCCTAAAAATAGGAATTTTAATTAGGTTAACACATTGAGTGATCCACTTTTCCTATGCTTTCTTTTACTGTATTTACTATTGGATAATATGCCAACTTGGGTTTTGAGGTTGCTATTTTAGCTAATTCCATTTTGTGTGACATGAAGCCATTTTTATTTGAAGTCGGACACGGAGTCAAAATTTCAACTTTTTGAATTTTGAAATTTAGAATGACAAGTTCAAATATTTTTAGTTGAATTCTAAATTTAATATTTGTACAAATATATTTAATGAATTTCTTGTTATGTATACATTATTTGAGCAAAATTATTGGTTTCGACCGAACCCGTATTTGGGTGCATAACTCCGCCCCTGGTTGGAATAATATAGCATTAAAAAGTTATTCTTATTAGACATAGTGATACATATATTATACATGAATTATATATATAAAATACATTTTCTGACTATATAATTTTAGTTTAAGTGTTTGGATGAGTGACTATTTAAGTTAATTCTTCATATCTTTTTTGTGCTTAATTACCATAAAATGACTTATTTGGTTGATAGGAGGTTTGGGGGGGGGGGGGGGGGTGAAAAAGGAGTAAAAGAGAAACAACCCCCCCCCCCCCCACCCCAAAAAAAAAAAAGAAGACAAGACAATTCTAATTAACAAGAAATGTTGGAAAATTCTAAATGGATAAGATGAAATGAAATGTTAGGAGATAAGTTGGAATGGGTGACGTTTTGATTCTCAATAATTAGAGTGATCTCTAATAAGTTGATATTCATATCCATATGTTATAGCAGAATATAATTTAATCCCACTTGCTATTGAAATATTCATTTGGTATCAAATATCATGTGATTATTAGTTCCTGTCTGTTTGGTGCAAGCTGATGACATATTGAACTTGGAAAAAAAAAATTACTCAAAATGTCTAATTAGAATATTTTATTAGGATTTAATGTGTTCAATTGAAAGAGAACTTAATTTGAATGTCTAAATTAAATATCTTGACAGATTTATATGTTGATTGAGTTTTTTCTTTTCTAACAACAAATTCACTTTTTTTTTGTTTTTCATCCGGTGTCCGGTACCCGCATTGAAGCCCGACTAATTCGAATTCACGCCACGTAGGGCCCCATTCGAGGGAAGCGCTCCCTAAAAGAGTTTTCTCTGTACCCAGAATCGAACCCTCGACCTCTGGTTAAGGGTGAAGCAGCCTAATCCACTGTACCACAATCCATGTTGGTAATAACAAATCCACTTGCATGTAAGAGATTTTATATATCCAATTTATTTTAGCTCTTGTGAAAATATATTTGAAGAAATTAATTATTGATTTCTTTGTAGGTTGGATTAGAATTTTCACTAAAGATGTATTTATCATAGAATATCAAGTTTGGGCCATTTGCATTTCTAAAAGATATTCTATGAGCATATTCATATATTAAAGTCAAACCAAAAGACTATTAGTGGTAGTTATAGCACCCTGCACACTAAGAAAAAAGCAAATGTTGTTGATTACAATTAGGAAAAATAACACAAATACACATCAAATTTCTATCTTTACGACGTAATTACAAAAATCTCAACTAATTATATATCTTCATTGGATATATCGGTGAACTAATATCTATCTTGATAAATTCAAAACCGAAAAAAAAGTATTGGGAGTTAATTATGTATCTTTACAAAGAAAAAATGTATATTTGTTGGATATATTATGTATCTCGACAGATCCAAATTCGAAAAAATTATATCGGGAGCTAATTATATATCTTTATAAAAGAAAAATATATCTTCGTTGAATGTATTAAGAGTTAATTATATATCTTGACAGAACCAAATCAGAATTTTCAATAATTATGCAAAATGTTGAGATTCTATGTAATTAAACTCCAAATTGTTTGGATTTATATTATTTTTACTAATTATTAAGCTCACATCATTACAATTAATTATTTATATTATTAACTTTAATTAATCATTTACTACTATTGCAAGTACTCCGGTATGTGGCATTACTGTTCCGGCGAATCACCGGCGACGGTATGCCGCATATTCGTGTGACGATGGTTGATGGGTCCCACATACAAGATGGGTCCCACCACCAATCCATTTGAGTGTATCATCATCATCCCACTTACATTATTATTATTATTATTATTATTATTATTATTATTATTATTATTATTAATAATAATAATAATAATAATAATAATAATAATAATAATAATATAGTTTTCGATAATTTTTTGACCTAGTTTTTGAGGTTAAATTAGTTGTGCAAAGTTATTACTAGTCCGACATCGGTAAATTATGTGATGATAATTTATCACATTAAATAATCTCGAATACTTCTCACCTTTTATAGTTTTTAAACTCGAGTTAAATGCAACGCCCCTTTACTTATCATGTTAGGTTTTTATGGAGGGAGAAACTTTCACTAAATCAGTATGATATCTTAGATAATTAAACAAAAAAAAAAAAAAAAGATGATGGAGATATTAAAAATAATACTAATGATGACAATAACAATAATATAGTAACTTTTAACAACTTACATAAATAACCAAATTAGGATATTCAATTAGATTCAAATGGAGAAAGTACACATTACACTCACTCGTGAGTGTGAACCACACACACTTCAATTGATTGCAAAGTGTATTCCACTATCTTCACATAAACATTAAAAAAAAAAAAAAAAAGTAAGAAGCAGTACATCTATAGCATTAATTAATTTTCTTGTCTATATATATGTTGCATTGTCTGACTTCTTCTCCTTGGGAAAAACACAAAAATCTCCTCTAAAAACTTTAGTGTATTTTCCTCCATTTTCACATCATCTCAAGAAAAAAAAAATATTAAAAATTATGGAGGGTGAATGTAGTTGCAATTTTTACCAAAGAGCAAAACCATATATAGCTATGATTTCATTGCAATTTGGTTATGGAGGAATGAATATTATAACCAAAGTTTCACTTAATAGAGGCATGAGTCATTATGTTCTTGTTGTCTATAGAAATGCCTTTGCTACTGCTATTATTGCTCCCTTTGCTCTCTTTCTCGAAAGGTAAAATTACTCATCGCGTTACAGGTTAAACTATATTGATCGTGTGAAATAAATTACGATTTGTGTATAATATTTATGACCTTTATTTTTTTCATTGACAGAAAAATTAGGCCAAAGATGACATTCATGATGTTCTTGCAAATATTTGTATTGGGTCTTCTAGGGCCAGTGATTGATCAAAATTTTTACTATGCTGGGCTTAAATATACATCACCAACATTTTCATGTGCCATGAGCAACATGTTACCTGCTATGACATTTGTCATAGCAGTCCTATGCAGGTATATACATATTGTTCAGCATCTTTTTTTAGACATAAGATCGAGTATATTCTTGAATTATCACCAAAGTTGCTGCGACATACTCCAACTTCATAGGGGTCCTATTATCCACCCCCTCCGAAGTCCATTTTAGCGTTTTTTTGTCACCGTTTTGTGCTGAACGGTGCCACATCAGCTAAAAAGGTGTCACGCCAACTAAATAACAGGACCCCCGTGAAATTGGAGTGTGTCGTAGCAAATTTGACCATAGTTCAGAGGTGCTAGATACTTTGCTCTTTTATTAAATAATCGTAACGTTCGGACCAACTTAGTAACTTTTTTCTTTTTTCAGAATGGAGATAGTGCACATAAAGAAAATTGGATGTCTAGCAAAGGTGTTGGGAACTATAGTAACTATGGTTGGTGCCATATTAATGACATTGTACAAAGGCCAAGTTGTTAATTTATTATGGTCAAATAACATAAATTCTAATGAAGTTATTACTAGTGGAGCTTATGATAAAGATTGGGTGAATGGTGCAATTCTTCTCATTTTTGCTACACTTTCTTGGGCTTCTTTCTTTATTCTTCAGGTATGTAACACACTAATATTTCTTTTTTTTTTTCCTTATATTATCATTTTTTCAAGAATCTTATACTTATTTTTTATTATTTTTATTATATAGGCTATTACCATGAAGAAATATGCAGCTCCATTATCTTTAACTGCACTTATTTGCTTCATGGGAACTTTGCAATCAAGTGCTTTAACATTTGTAATGGAACACAAAACTTCTGTTTGGAATATTGGTTTTGACATGAACCTTCTTGCTGCTGCCTATGCTGTAAGTTCATTTCCTTTCTTCCGACGTCTATTGTATATACATAAAAAAAAGAAAAAAAAAAATCCGACCTGATATGTACTATAATAACATAAGTTTCGGGCAAAGGAAATTGTTAGAGTTTGTGGCCTGAATTTTGTTGAACCGACCCTGAAAAGTTTGCGATGCAACTCATGTTTGTGATTTTTTCAAGTTTAGAATTTATTTGTACGCACGTATTATATAAGTACATTTAGTGGGTTGTTTTGAATGTCACATATACGTCATTGAGACTTTCGTCTTCTCCTTGTACTCCTCTTCATTATAGTGAAATTCCTCCTTCTCTGCCCGTGATTTTTTCGGTCAAGGATTTTCACGTAAAATCTGTGTGTGTTCTTCTTGCTTCTTTTGTTTACTGTATGCCTATTCCTGTTTGATTCGATAACAGGAATTCAGATGAACCTCTTGCGAACCCTTTAACTCGAGTCTGCATAGGCAGATTTTGATTTGTATATAATGGTTTCAACTGAATTTAATTATTTTTTTTATATGTACATAGATTTAAATATATGATGAATAATCAATATTTATATGTTTTTTTTTATATAAAATTTCAGGGAATTGTGTCATCAAGCATAGCATACTATGTACATAGTCAAGTAATGGAGAAAAAAGGACCTGTTTTTGTGACAGCTTTTAGTCCACTCATGATGATCATTGTTGCCATTATGGGCTCTTTCATTCTAGCTGAAAAATTCTATATTGGAGGGTAAGTCCAAGAAAATCATTTAAAAAAAAAAAAATAAGTCAGAAATATATCCAAACTTTAGCAATATTTGTTGTAACGCGCCTCAATTTTGTGAGGGTCTTATGACTCACCTCGATTATTTATTACCGTATTTTTGTGACATATATCTGTCCAGCTGGACCACTTCAAATCCTTACGCGCTCAGTGCGTGTGTATTCACGCGATGGTCCAGCTGGACAAACATATGTCACAGAAATACGATAATATATAGTTGAGGAGGGTTATAGGACCCCTGCAAAATTGAGGCGTGTTGCAGCAAATTTCGTCAAAGTTTAGACATATTTCGAACTTTTTTCTCCAAAAAAGTAATTTTTGGAGATAATAACTATTAATCGAGTAATCATATGAAAAATCAGCTCGTTCTTTTTCTTCTATATATATAGACTAATTTTTATCTTTTATCTTTTTTCTTTTTTTACAGAATTCTTGGTGCAGTAGTGATAGTGGCAGGGCTATACACTGTATTATTGGGAAAATACAAGGAATATAAAGAAGAAGAAATTGAGGAATCAATAATTGATGAACCAGTGAAGGGCATTAATGGAAATAATCAAATGATGATTATAGTAATTAATGATTTAGAAATTCAGAAAAATGATGAAAAAATAATATCAGCAGCTCCAGCATTCAGTTTCCCTATATTGGCTCGGGAAAGCACCGAAGGGTTAATTTAAATTAAATTATTAATTAGAAGGAAAAAAAATATGTGTAGAGCAATTTTGATATGACAAGTATGTTTAGAGTAATTTACTTTTTTAACCTTGAGACTTTTGTATAAATAACAAATGTTCATCTAATTTCTCCTCCTTGGTCCTTTACATCTATTTCTAATTTCATCACCCTTTATGTTTTATATAATTTATTTTTTAATTTTCTTGATTTTGTATTCTAATTTAAGATAAAAGAAACGTGAAAGTTCTAACGCTACTAAAACATCATTATTTTCATTGAAAAATGTTCAATAGGTATTTCCACAGATAAAATTTGATTGAATAAGCGAGAAAAGAAAATTAAAACAATAGTGTTAGCTTCCTCACTATTTCAATGAGAGTCTGTTTTCCATCACATATTTTATTATTGAGCGGCATTGATTCGCGATGAAAAAAGCCTTTATATTTAGTAGTACAATATTGATATTCTCTTTTAAACTAAATGCCATTTTTCCTTTTCTCGAAAATAATTCAACTAATTTTTGAAGCTAAATTAAATAAATTGACTCATTAATTATTTATAGCCATTTATTGTACATTGCCACTATTATTGTTATCCTTACGCCAAACATAGAGTAAATACATAATTACCCCACTGATGTTGGTCGAAATCTTCAAAAACACACCTAAATTTTGAATTCGACCTATTACCCCACGATTTTTTTTTATTTCGTTACAAACACACCATTTTTCGCTGAATCTCAGTCACAACAAGGAGAGTGAAATACAAGCGTCAATTAGGTGCTGCCACGTGTCAAATACGTTTAATTTATATTTTTTTTATTTTTTAAATAAAATTTTACTTTTTATTTAATTTAACACCCCACCCCCTCTTCCTCCACCCCACCCCATCCAGCAACTCCCCCCAGCAGCTCTCCTCCACTCCCCACCCCCATTCAACACCCCCACCCCCCGTCCAACACCCCCACCCCATCAGCATCTCCCCTAAGTTGCCTCAGTCACCATGTTTTCTCCCCGTTCATTTTTTTTTCAAATCAATTCACAAAATAGTTTTATGGTTGAATTGAGAGTTTTATGATTGAATTGAGTTTTAAAGATGGTTAAATTATATGATTTAACTGAAAAATTGAGCTTTAATGATATGATTTAAAAAA
>NC_061120.1:216187362-216205180 GCF_002878395.1 Capsicum annuum | reverse complement strand
TTAAAATTTAGGTGTCTTTTTACAACTCTCGGACAAGATCAGAAGTAATTATGTATTTACTGCCAAACATACTTTTCAAAAAGGGAACTATATAGTATATCATCATCTTCTCTTACGTACTTTGTGAATCGATATAAACTTGCGATATATGTTTAGATTAATTATGATTAGGCTGTTTTAAGATGACATAGAACTTAATAATTAATCTTAATTAAGCTTACAATAATAACATACAGAGTAAAATTTTCATATGTAGAATATGAGGAGGGTATAATATATTATCCTACAATTAAAAAAAAAATTAAAACTAGATAATAAGTAAATAAAATGAAAAAAACTTAAGGTGGAGAGATGAAGTCTTCAAAAAGAAATAGAAGAGAAAGAAAGAGACATGCCTTAATTAGGGATAAAAAGAGGAGGAAAATGATAGTTTCATTTGTCCTTATGAATAAAAAGAGACATGCATTATTAAGTTCATGCAAAAATAACTAACTGAAATTCAACTATACGTACGTCTAAACTTTAGTCATATACACTGAGAATATAACTTAATTAAATGATAATCATTTAAAAATTGGATGTATGTCTACTTCAAAGTGAAACAACTCATAGATTACGACGATTCCGATACTATTATTTAAACACGAGAACTCTAGTAAAAAATGAAAATAATCTCTACTATTTGATCAATTTTATTACTACTAGTATTTATTTATCAGGTTGCACGAAAATATCACAAAGGATTCGAAAAGTTTTTTTGTTTTACGAATAATAATAGAAAATTATAGAAAGTGGTATAAGAATAAGAGTAATCATCATTTCTATGCACTCTTGGAAAAATAAAAAATAAAAAAAATGGAAAGGGGAAAAGTAAAGGAAAAAGATAAAGGTCTGCTTTTTTTAAAAAAAAAAAAACTGGTTAAAATTAAACGATGTTTATTATTACATAAATAGGTCTTTAAAAAAGAAATAAAAAGAGATAGAAAGAGACTTGGCTTAGGATTAAAAGAGGAAGAAAATGATAGTGAGTTTTGTTTGTTTTGCTTTGAAAGTTCTATATTATCAAATGCAAATTGTGAATTGTTAATGTTAAAATAGTAGCCCGGAGTATTAAAGTTCTCGCAATGTTCGAATTCGAAAAAGGATCGAATCATAAAAGATTTATTGTACGCAGTTTTATCTTACATTTTTTGAAAAGGCTGTTTTCACGGTTTGAAACCCACGACCTTCTGGTCACGTAGCAGCAATTAATAATGAATATTGTTTGTCTTAAGAATAATACTAAATTAACACTTCTACACTTATATTAAGATTTAAAAGAATGAAGAGCTGAATTTTTAATTTCAAGTGATGCTATAACCTTTTTTATTGGCATAAATAATGTAGTTTCTCCTGCTTGCTTCATTTTCTCATAATAATTAATTAAAAAGCATAGTGTCAAATTGTGATGGAGTTAATATTTTTACCAAGGTTAAAAAAAAAAACGTACGGAGAGAAGTCTGGTTGATTCAACATTTACGTATTATATAAATATAAAAAATAATTTTAATTTTATATATAACATAAGTTTCTATCATTATCAAAGGTGATAATAATCGTAGTTTTTAAAATAATATCATATAAATTGAGACAGGAATTATAACATCTAAAGTAGCAATATGACTCGAAACAATTTGACACACAATTGAATTGGTGTCTGATGACACTGCCTTTTTGACTGAAAAATTAAATAAAATGTCTTTTAAAAGTAACAACATATACTTTTATTGCGAAAGAAATAACCACTACCTATAAGAATATGAAAATTTCTTAACAGCTACAACTCAAAATATTACCACTTATTAAAGATCCAATCTTATATTAGAAAAAAGTGAAAGATATGTGCTCCATTGTGTGCATCATTTCAATATTTAACATTATGTTGAATTGCTCCATTAATTTTCCAAAAAGCTTGTTAAAAACATAGTATATATAATAAAACAAAAAGGAACGAATTGAAAATAAATAAATGAAAGAGGGGGGAAAAGAAGAAAATTAAAAAAGAAATGGGGTATCATTAATTTTAGTCTCTCAAATATTGATAAATTCTAATTTGGATCCTTGTAATTTTTTATTTTTTTATATCCGGTGTCCGGTGTCTGCATTGAAGCCCCGACTAAAATGGATCACGCGTTGCAGGGTCCATTAAGGTGACAGCGCTCCCAACAAAATTTTCTTCATACCCAGGGTCAAGCCCTTGACCTCTAGTTAAGGGTGGAGCAGCCCCATCCACTGCACCACAACCCATGTTGGTGATCCTTGTAATTTCTGATTAAGCATATTTAGTCTTTAATTAAGTGTCACTATTTAATTGTTGATGTATTTTGTGAAATAAATATTATTTCTCCATATTTAAGGGTGTGTTACAATACTAAAATTACTTTAAATTTCACATATTTAATTTCACCAATAAATTAAGTGATCAAAACTTTCAATTATCCAAAAAAACTACATGACAAAATGTCTTGTTATTGGAAAAAAAAAAAACTTCTTGTAGCAAAATCACTATTTTGGTCCAACTCTGAAAAAAAGTATATTAATTATATTAATTTGAATTATTCTTAAAAAGACATATAATTGATCATGCATGGCACACGTATGTACTAAAAAGGAGGATTTTTCCCATCTTCTCAAGAAAACCTTTAACTTTTAAAAATTTTCAAATTATTGAAAAATAATTTTATGATCTTTGTCACATTATAGGCCAGTCAATCAATGAGTCCTTTTGCATGATTAATATAATTAAAAATAATATTTGTTCAAAAGTGTACATCATTATGCTTTTGAAAAAAAATATTAAAAAATGTGAAGTTATTTGAGAAAAATATTCAATTTTTTTAATGGTTATTGAACATTACAAAGACAATATATATATATCAGCATAATCTCACAAGAAAAGTCTAATTAGACATGGCACTGAAACAAAGTGATTTTTCCTTCGCGGATGAGCCGTTCAATTTTAACATCATTTATGAAAAATCCAACAATGAAGCCTCCTCTGCATGTAAAGATGTCCCCGATGCTAGTCTCTTGAAAAGAATTTTTTGTATTGTGATTTCCTTAGCGAGTACTTTTTGAGCGATAGTTCTACGATCCCAACCAAGATATTTTCAAAAGACCTGAATGGTTATTGCATGTTTAAAACAAATATATATATAAAAAGATAAAATATGAAGGTGACATTGAACTAAATGTTTGTCAACTTTCACTTAAAAAAAGGTTTTCAATTTAATAAACTATCAATATTTCACACTTTCGGTACCTAAAAAAACATTTACAAAAGCAAAAGGGTTTGCTTAAGGAAAGGGAGAATAAACGTTTTCTAATTGTCCATTTTTTAATTTTTTTTAAAAGAATCACAAATGAATGAAAGTTTGTGACTTTTTATTGTTTTGGATGTTTATATAAAAGTACTTTGGCTTATTACCAGCTTAGAGAACATATATTTTATAAATATTGTTAAAAGTATGGTAAGCACATTATAAGGTGAATGTTTTCTTACTACGACAGACTAAATTTATTCGTTTGATATAAGCATTGGGTAGGATAAATTTTTACAAAACAAGATTTGATTGAGTATGTTCTTTCAGCAATTCACGATCGATCAGCACCGGTGAATCTGTTTTGTGCAATCAGTTGGAACTTGGAACTATACATAGTTCATTTATATATTTGGAACTAAATAATTAGAATTTTTTTTTCTTTTTTGAAAAAAGAAAGAAGTTTTAAAAATATACTCCCTCTATTTCATAATAAATGAATTGTTGAATTTTGGCACACGGATTAAGAAAAAAACATTAAAGACATAAATTTAATACAACTTTCCATTTTTACCCCTAAAAAGGCAAAAAAATGACCTTGTAATACCTTTTTCAAAAGTTAATTAATTGTCAAATCATAAGGGTAAATTTGAAAAAAAAAAATTTAATGATTCACTTATTTTGAAACACCAATAAATAACCTAACAATTCACTTATTCCGAAACGGAGGGAATAGTATTAACTATTAATGTTACGATATGTTACAAATATTGCTAAAAGTGTGGTAAGCTCATTTTAAGATGAGTATTTTTTTTTTACTATGACAAAGCACATTAGTTTGATATAAACATCAAATGGAATAATTTTTTTTACTAAAAAAGATCGGTTAAGTATGTTTTTTAATCAATTCACGACTCGTCGCTTTTTAATCAATCGTCTATTTTTTCCAGCAATTCAAAATCGTTCATTACTAGTGAGTTTTTTTATTACAATCAATCCACGCAACGCTCAATGTCGTTGCTTGTGTTGTGAGCAGTAATTTATAAAGAGCCTTGATTTCGAGAGAGAAAAACTGAAATACATAATGCATGTAATGTTAAAATTTACTTGAACCCTATCTAATAATACCAAATTAGTGATATAATTTTCGTCTCATTTATTATTTAATTGTGATAAAATACATGAATTTGATATAAACATCAGGTGAGGATAATTCTTTACTAAAAAAGAGTCTGTTGATTCTGTTTTTTAAATCAATCCATAATCGCACATTCCCAATGAGTCAGTTTCTTTTCAATCAATTCATGATCATTCACTGCCGCTAAGAATATTTTTCCAATCAATCCACCGTCGCTCAACATCCCTAAATTTGTTTTTTAATCAATTCATGACCGCTCAATGCCGCTATTAATGTAAGCTGTAAATTGAAACTTTGATTAACCTAAAATAACACCATAATATAACAAGTAGACGTACAAAAAGATCGATCCATTAATAGTGACTAAAGGTGTCAAACGGGCCGGTTTTAACCGGCCCACTGAAGGAAACCGGACCGGTTTGACCCGGCCCGATAAGCCCAAGGGCTTTAAAGGTCAGGATCCCGATCCGGTTGGATTTTTGAATTTGGGCCGGTTAACCCGGATCGGACTCAACCCGGTTAGGGCCCGCCGGTGCTTGGCCCGACCCGGCCCAGATAAGACCAGATAAGCCCTTTTATTTTTTTTATTTTTTTTTTTAAGATTTTGAAAAATTGGGCCAAACTAGCCGTTGGCCCAACGGCTATAACGGCTAGTTTGGGCCCAAATATTAAAAAAAAAGTTTTTTTTTATTTAAAATCATTTTTTAATCCCAAAAAAAAATCTATAAATACCCTGCACTTTCAAATCATTTTCCACACAATTTTTCATCCTCTCAAGTCTCAAATCTCATTCTCTCTCAAATCTCATTTCTCAATTCTCAAATATTCTATATATTTAATTTCTAAAGTGCTCACTTTAATTTTTTAAATTTTGCGATTACTAAGTACGAGTGGAAGTTTCTAAAGTCGCAACCTTCGGATACTTCTAAAATTTGATATTGCCGTTCCATCTCTTACTTTTAATTTATAATTAGTGTATTAATTGTAGAATATTTATTTTTATTACTTTTTTTGTATTTTGAATATTTTTTAGTTTGATTTATACTATGAATAAATTAAGAAACCTCGGTAAAAGTGTCAAAAATTTTATCCCGGAAGTGGTAGTGGTAGCAAAAAGCGAATTACTAGCGTAGAGGTACTTCAAGTACTAGATATACCCGTGTGTCTTCGCCTTCGGTACCACTTAGTCAACCTTTTGAGGAAGAAATAGGTGTAGGTGCTCACAATATGGATTATTTAGAAGTTTAGGAAAATTATGATATAGAAGAAGAAAATGAAGTAGATGCGGTTGATTTAGATGAAGATGATGAAAATATTGATGAGACACCCGAAGTAGGAAATGCTAACGTTAGATTCGAATCGGTTAAGCTCCCTCCCTGTCCTCCCTGTGCCCCAATAGCTCGTAAACAAACTAGTATTGCATGAAAATTTTTTAAACGTATATCAGATACTGAGGTGCAATGCAATATTTGTCAAAAAAATATATAAGCATAAAAGAGGAGGCAAGCAAGGGGGTACGGGTATGTTAATGAGACACTTAGCTGAAGACCACAAAAGAGAGTTAAAAATTGCACAAGGTGCTGAGACTATTGGTGGGCCCACACAAACTAGAATGGACCCAACAACTGGTCACGTAACGAAGAAGTATAATAAATTGAGGGACCGGGAAGAAATAGCAAAAATGGTACCTGTAGGTTGTTTGCCTTTTAGTTTTCCTTCTTCTGATGTTTTTATTCATTATATTCAAGCAATTTATAATCCTATGTTTAATGGTATTCCTAAAAGTACTTGTCGGTCTAATATTTTTAGCTTCATTCACAATATTATTTTTATTTATCTACATTGTTAAAAAATATTCAATGTAGAATATCCCTAACTTCTGATCTTGGTCGTGCTGTAAATAAAAATGATTATTTAACCGTTACTTGACACTGGATGGATAGTAATTTTGTGATGCAAAAACATATTCTTGCTTTTTTATATGATGAAGATCGTAAACATACTAGACAATTTATTGCTGACTAGATACATAAAGTTGCAGCATTTTACGGTGTCGAAAATAAAATCTTATGTATCGCTTTTGATAAAGCTTCTAACAACAAGATTGCTATTACAAAGTTGAAATCTAAGCTATCACGGCCGTTACCTGAAATTTTTTATATTAAGTGTGCATGTTATATATATAATTTAATTGTAAAAGATGGTCTTGAGTTTTTTGAGATTTATATTAAAAAAATTCGTCTTGCTGTTGATTTTATACAAGGAAATAATTGTAGATCGAGAATTAAAGAATTTAAAGTTAAATGTCAAGAAAATGGACTTGCACCGATATTGATGCCTGAGGAAATTGATATTAGATGAAATTCTACGTATGATTTTTTAAAAACTTGTTATAAATATAGAGTTCCTATTACATTAGCTTTTAACCAACATTGTGGTTCATTTGCTGATTCCGCCGATTGCATGCTACTTGATTCTGATTAAGTTGTAATTAATGATCTTGTTAAGTTTTTGAAAAAAATTACGGTTGAATTTTTCGGTGCTTATTATCCTACTGTTTGTAATATTTTGGGATAGATAACCGATATTTCTGGTTTGCTCAAAGAATATAAAAATAAAGAAAGTTATGAAAATGTTGTTGGTGCCACGTTTACTAAATTTAAAAAATATTTTTTCCCGATTTCCCCTATTTTCTTGGTTGATGCTATGCTAAATCCGTGCATTAAATACCATACTATGTGCCACTTTAGTACTCTTATTTATTGTAACTTAGAAATAAATACTAACAATGATTCTGAACAAGTACAACCTGATTTACGGACGGCTACGTCTGATGCCAATGCTTACATAGATAAATTATATAACCACTATGCTGATTTAGTTGATTTAGCTGTACCGACACATATCAGTCCAATTTTTGCTCTTCATCCTTCTAAGATGTCATCATTTTCTAAAAGGCCGGCACATTGTGGTTTTCCCGATTCCTTTTATGATTTATCCTGTTGGAACAGTATTGACGAGGGAGCTTACACATCAACTTATCGGGAAGAGCTTAAGTATTATCTTCAGTCGCCGCCAGAGGATCGCAGATGACGGATCAACACGTTGGATTGGTGGAGGAATAATGAATCACAATATCCTGTGCTTTCAAGATTAGCTAGAGATATCTTGAACGTTCCAATGTCAACCATTGCATCAGAGAGCGCCTTTAGTCAGGGACGATAGCAACTTGGAGACAACCGACACTCATTGGGAAGCAATGCAATGAATGTTCTAGTTTGCCTCAGAGATTGGATTAGAGCAGAAAGAAGAGATCAAGGAATGGAACCGGAGCCGAATAACGAGCAGAAACTTGAAGAAATTATGACTTCGAGGGAGAAATCAGCAGAATCAAGTCCAACGCATGGGTTTGCCCCCATTAACTTTGACTATCCTATACAAGTTCTCGTTAATATTAACATGGATGAGTTGGAAAAAATGATGCATAGTTTGTAGATTTTTTATTCATGTAAATTATAAATTTTGGATCATTTTGCAATCAATAAAATTCAACATTCATTAATTAACTATCAAGTATTGTTAATTTATTATATTAAGTAGCATATGTTTTGTATATTATTGTATATATCTTCTATACACGTGTATATTTAACGTATATATTTAATGTATCCAAGTGTATATGTTTTACAAATTAGTATATAACTATATATATATATATATATATATACATATTGTTGTATATATAAATGTATGTTGTAGAATAGTATATATTTTATTTAAAGTAGTACATATATATTGAATGGTGTGTATATATCTTCTATAGACGTATATATTTAACGTATCCATGTGTATATGTTTTATAAATTAGTATAATATAACTATCTATATATTGTAATACATATATATTGTAGTATATAGTTTATTTAATTTTAAAGTAGTACATATATATTGAATGGTGTGTATATATCTTCTATAGACGTGTATATTTAACGTATACATGTGTATATGTTTTATAAATTAGTATGTAAGTATATATATATACACACACACTTTATTTAAAGTAGTATATATATATTGAATGGTGCGTATATATGTGTATATATTACATCTTCTATAGACTTATATCTTTAAGTATACAAGTGTATATATTTTTATAAATTAGTATATAAGTATATATATATACATATATAGTAGTAAATATATATATATATATATATTGTAGTATATACTTTATTTAAAGTTGTACATATATATTGAATGGTGCGTATATATGTGTATATATCTTCTATAGACGTATATCTTTAACGTATTCAAGTGTATATGTTCTATAAATTAGTATGTAATTACATATATATACATATTGTTGTATATATATATATATATGTATATTGTAGTATATATTTTATTTAAAGCAGTACATATATATTGAATGGTGCGTATATATGTGTATATATCTTCTATAGGCGTATATATTTAACGTATAAATGTGTATATATTTTATAAATTAGTATATAACTATATATATATATATATTGTAGTGTATATATATATATTGTACTATTCTAGATTTGTAGTATATATTTTATTTAAAGTAGTACGTATTGTCATATATAATTATATATTGAATGATACGTATATATGTGTAATTGTTATATATATTTTAAAAAAAATATATTGTATAATTGTAGTGTATATTGAAGTGTATATAATTATAGTGCATGTAGTGTATATTGGATTTTTCATTTTTTTTAAACAGGTTTGATGGATTTTTAATCGGGTTTAAGTGGGTTTAATCGGGTTGGATTAAGTGGGCCGGTCAGAGTTATTTTCAACATTTTTACTGTTGAATCCGAAATCGGCCCGACACACCTAACCCTAACCCGGACCGAAATCAGCCTACAACCCGATTAAACTAAACGGGCCAATTTCGATTTGACCCAACCCAACCCACTTGACACCTTTAATAATGACACCACTGACATGACATTGTTATAATTAAATTCATCATAACATTTTGACAATATCATCAAAAGTAAATCGAATTATCTCGTAACCATTGACAATCTTTTTAGTTCTTCCATAGAATTGCCATATATTACTATTAAAAAATATGTGGTACAACTATATACTATTCATACTTTAAAGTTTTAATATTGGACCAAAATAAGTTATTTTTTAAATAAATTTATCAAAGTAATATGTTTTTTTGAAACTTTACCAAACTAGTATAAACGTTATTCCCAATAACGTATTATGCTTTGAAAAAAGTTAACGGACCAAAAAGAGTCGTGGATGACGTTAAAATAGGAATCGTTATTGTCATTAACATTTTTTGTCAAAAACGATACTGTAACGTTTTTGACATAAAACGTTACTGTGAGTAACGAGACTCTGTAACTCTGCCACATCAGAATCTTTGTATAAATCTGACGTTAAATTCGTTACTGCCAATTACGTTTTACATTTAAAACATTACTCCGAGGTAACAATACTATCAAATCAACTCAAAACTCTGTGGCGTCAGAGTTTTGAGTTACTCGGAGTAATGTTTTAAAGATAAAACGTATCTGAAAGTCCCTAATTTAACATCAAATTTGTACAAAGATTCTGATGTGATAAAGTTTCAGAGTTTCGTTACTCTCAGTAACGTTTTATGTCAAAAACGTTATTGATAGTAACGATTCCTATTTTAACGTCATTCATGCCTGTTTTTGGTCCGTTAACTTTTTTTAAAACATAATACGTTATTAGGGACAACGCTTATACTAGTTTGGTAAAGTTTCAAAAAAAAATATTACTTTGGTGAATTAATTTAACAAATGACTTATTTTGATCCAGAGCTAGAACTATATACTGTTCATACTTTTAAGTTTTAATACTGTTACCAATTAATTTCACCTGCGGAAAAGACAAAGTCAATTAAAAACACACACACACACCACATAAAGAAGTAGGAACCCTTTTGCAACCTTTTATAGCCCAGGCCACCATGCATATAGTGGAATCTACCCCATATATATAGCAATTTGAAAAATAAAATGAATATAAAAAGAGTTTTACTTCTATACATCCAATGTACATGCATAAAGAAATTATTCAATCAGATCAATTAAAAAACGATTACAGGTAAAATGTTCATAAAAATTGACACTAATTCTCTGAGAAAAATGAGACAAATAACTTGTTATAAATAAAAAGGTTGATAAAAATAAGTTTTATTTAAACCGACAATGTATAGAAAATATATTACTATTAAAAAGTAGAAGAAAAGAAAAAAAAAAGTAGGATTAATATAGGTGTTCCTACCTCATGAAAATTGCCATAAAAAATAAAAACATTGACAACCTAAAAGGTCACCTTTTATCTTTCTACTCCTCCCTACAAACAAAATAGAAGTTCAAATTATACCCAAATTACAAAATAAATGACATAAAAGAAAAAAAAGTAGACCCATCCATCCCCTCCCCCCAAAAAAAAAAATTAAGAAAATTATATATATATTTTTTATTCACTCGGTGTTCAGTATTCACGCACATTAGGACATGATTAAATTTCAATTTGTGCTAGAACATTCAATATTCAGTAATGTTAGCGTTGTGACCCGAATTTTGTTGGTTCGGTCCAGAAAGTTTCGTGGTGCGATCCATGTTTATGATTTTCAATAGAGTCTGTGATTTACTCGTGATTTGCTTATTCTGTCCAAATCATAACAAGTAAAGCACTATTTAACAAAAAAAAAAATTATATCAAAGTTCAGTCAACAGACCTTTAGTTAAAAATAAAGGAATATTATCGCTTCGTGAAACTTTTGTTTTTAAGAAAATATATATTGTCACATTTGATTTCATCATCCAATTAAAAAAAAAAAAAAACTAGTCAAAAAATGAAACTTTTGCAGTGCACTTAGTATGTTTCATCATATAAACTATGTAGACCAAAAAAAGTACCCCACAATGTTCTTTAAAAAAAAATAATTTGTGGCTCATATATTATAATGTCATGATGTCCTTAAAAATAGTGTTATACCTAGGTCCTAGGGGTTTGAACATTTGGTTTACCCAAATTTGACTGTGATATGATTAGATATCCATATTATATTATATAATGTGGTCTTTTTGTGCTCCACACTTGTCCTTTTACTTGCCTCTTTTTCTTTTTTTCCTATCGATATACGGTATTCATATTAGAGTTTGATTAATTTAAATTTTTTGCATTAAATAGAGTCCATTCGGGGATAGCGCTTCCTAACAAGAATTTTATACACAAGATTCGAACCCCAGACCTTTGATTAAGAGAGGAGCAGTCTCATCCACTGTATCACATCCGTTAATGGTCCTTTTACTTGCCTTTGACCTTCTTTCTTAATGGACACTGCATTTTTCAGGTTCAACATGAGGGTGTTTTAGTCCATGTGATGTTGTTAAAGAAAATATTTTGGATTTAAACTAACTCCAAAAATTAGGTCGCAAGGCGATGATTGTCCGAAATCATATTATATCACCTATGCCTTTTTCAATATGATGTGGGACTTTTTACATAGATGTCATAAATAATATTTAAAATATCAAAGTTTAGTATTTATAAATGGTATTTTGAGAATTATCGTCTGTTGACGTTGTTTTTAGGATTGATTGATGTGATGCTTTATCTGCACAGACATCTACATAGTGCAATTTCGATTGTACATATGATATAGCATTTGGACTCGTGTGCTTTTCAAAACCCAAGGACATTCAAGTTTTTAACGTGTGAGATATGTCGATACACCTCATAATAAAATCGGATCGCAAAAGTGGACAAAGAGACATTCATTACATAGGTGGGTAATTGGTTATATGGTCTTTTTGTATGGTTATTGGTTCATGAGCAATAATATAAGTCATCATGAGCTAAGTCTTCGTAATTGAATTAGGCCCAGGACCGATTCTTCACATCGTATTAGAGTTACAATCATTCAAATTTATGAATCCCCCAATGTTCAGTCCTGAGTGTGCACAGAGGAAGCGAGGGGTATCAGATATACCACATAGATGGGTAATGGGCTACGTCGTCTCTTTATACTATCTTAAGCAACCATCGTCAAATAAACTAATCATTTGACACTGAGGTAGTTTCAAGATCCATTTCTTTATACTTGTTTATCTTTATTTAGCATGATGTGCTTGGCAATATTTTGATACGTATTTGAGTCAACTTCTTGGAATAAATGCATAATGGGAGGGTATGTATATTATGAATATGATTTCTCATTGACTAAACAAAAAAGGCAATTAATTGGTCATTTTTAAAATTAGTTAAGATAGGAATGTTATTGGTTGTTATACACTAATCATTAATTTAATTAGTCTAATTAACAAAAGGATTGATCATTGAAGCTAGTTGATTTTCCAATTTAGGACCACTATTTATATATTAATTAACAAAAAATTGATCATTGAAGCTAGTTGATTTTCCAATTTAGGACCACTTATTTATATATTTCGTCACACTTTCCTTTTTAAATTAAGTAACAAAAATAGTTCAAGATATTTATGTACTCCATATCAAAAAAGTCCATTGTTAGGAAAAGTATATATTGTTTAGGCAAAACATTAATTAGTATAAATTATTGTTAAAGTAGCTCATGGACCAGACTAATCAAGAGTCGTGTCAGATAATTTCACTATATGAAGAATAAAAATGCTCCCAACGAATTTAGATCGCTTTTTCTTTTTCATTTTTACTTAAACGTAAGATCTCAATTTAAAAAATCTAACTCTTCTACTCCAATTTACTCATCATCTCATGGGCTTATCTGAAGATCTACTGTGTCGCTCATACCAACCGAATATTTATAGCCACCAAAATTCACTGCTTCTTTTTTGTGTATGCATCTCAAAAGCTATGAATAAAAATAATAAGTTGACTCGTAGATGAGCAAAGACACTAAGCCGGGCCCGCGCCATCAGTTGTCATCTCCATTATCATCTCACTGAATTATTGCTAATTATAATACTAGTTATTGGGATAAAATAGTCCAAATATACTTTTAACGTAATATGACATTTTTAACACTCTAAAGTTTAACATCATTAAAATTTAACACTCTAACAATCGCATCACACCCTGTTGCTAATTGTTGAGAATATAATTAAATAATAAAAGTGTACGTACTCTCTCCAACAGCTTAATCTTTTAGATTAGATGGTCACACACTTCAATAGGTATCAGAGCAGAGAAAGGTTATGGGATCAAATCTCACTGTCACCCATTATTAAAATTTTTTTTTACGTGTTTATACTTTTATTATTTAATTATATTTTCAATATTAATTAACACTTTATTATTTAATTATATTTCAACCTTAATTAACTATTAAATGATTCATGATGCAAGTGGATTAAGTGTTTAAGCTTTAACTAATAAGCAATTGTTATCATTTCATCAAACACTTAGGCTAAAGTATATATCATCAAGTTGTGTCCACCTACAAAACTACATAATTAAGTTGATAATTACATAACTGATTAACAGTTCCTTGTAAGATTAATGTACGTATTAATGCTTTTTCTTTGTGTATATCCACTAATTAATTGCATCATCAGCAATTATCAAAATCCAAAAACATGGGAAGAAACTATTAAATTTGAAATTATTAAAGGCAAAAATTAAAGTTGGATTCACATTGCGTAACGTCACTAAGAAAATTTGAAATTATCGATGTTGAAACATCGACTAATTTTAATTCGCACAAAGTAATGTCTCTCAAAACTCTAATCTCGAATTTTTGATTAATTAAGAATGGAAGGATAATATTATCTTTCTTAATGTGTTTGAAAAATCCATATGACATCCGCCATTATATTTTGAACGGAAAAGGTACGAATATACCCCTAAATTTTGATTAAAGGTACAAATATACCGTTCGTCATACTTTAGGTACAAATATACCCTTATCGTTAATGAAAGTGAACATATATACCCCTAAATTTTGATAAATGATATATCCAATAGGACACGTGTCACAATCTTGTTCATTTGACCTTTTTAAATTTAATTTATCACAACTCCACTGCAAAATAAATCAAATTTAACCCATGACCTGATTTAAATAATAATCCAATCTCGACCCTGTCTAATAGAAAGAGAAAAATGAATATATGGACTAATATACATACTATAACCACTAAAGGATGTGGTGTAGCGGATGAGGCTGCTCTCCCCTTAGCCAGAGATTTCGTGCTCAAGTACTGAGTATAGAAAAATCCTTGATAAGGAGCGCTTCCTACCAAATATGGGTATCGAATATCGAATGAAAAACAAAAAAAGATGTAGTACATACTATAGAAATTCGTCTTTGACAACATAGATTTTCATCATTTGTGAAGTTGACAAAACTCAGTCAAATATATATATAGGACATGACAAAAGTGTTAACGAATCTATTTGTAATCCAAGCACTTTAGATGCTTTTTTACGTATTGATTATTGTCTTTTTGTGAAAAAATTTCAGTTCTTTGATTATTAATTTTATGAAAGAACAATCACTATGATCAGATTTGTTTCCTCTTAGGCTGGCCATGTTTATTATAGGTTTGTAATTATTATATATATGTCTGTTCTTTTTTTTTTTTTTTCTTTTTATACAAAGAATCATACAATTATCTTTGATAAGATTTTAGTGAAGAGATTTCAACTCAGTCCACTTTATTTCTAGAATTTTGTGATATACATGATTTTCTTCAAATCTGTTATGAATTGGATAGAATAAGTAAACCACAAGAAAAAATAAGAACACATAGATTTACGTAGAAATTCTTACGGGACAAAATCACGGGCAGAGACAGAGGAATTCACTATAATGGAGAGGAGTACAACGTGGAAACAATAGTCTCAATTTCGTGTATATAAGAACAACTCAAAACAGCCCACTAAACACACAAATAAGTCCGAGACCCAAAATCATACATGTCCATACACTACCACCACAGACTCCATGAAAAATCACAAATATGGATCGCACCGCAAACTTTTCAGGACCGGATCAACAAAATTCGGGTCACAAACTCCAACAAAATCATCATTTTTTAGTAAAAGCCAAATGAGATCGATCGAGTTAGTTATATACATATATATGTGTGAATCACTAATCGATTTCAATTTTTCTTTAGAATAAAATCAATTTGAAAAGTCATGAGAATAAAATCGTTTTTTAACAAGTTAACACGGGGTAGGTGTTGGAGCACTAAAGCCTCATAGAGAATATTTTGTATAACACAAATTTATATTAATCATATTAATAAGTTCAATTAAAGCAAGAATATAATCATGGGTATTTTTGGCTCTTTTATCCCTTCGGATAAACAAAATTACATATATAAACAGAAAATAGAACAAGATGCATAAAAAAGGTGGATTAATTCAATAAATGAAGAATTAAAACGAGAATATTATTTAGAAGAAACTTTAATAAATTTGTATCTCGAATTTCTAATTGAGGTAGATGAAATGCTATGTTAGACATAAATTGGAAAATTGTGACGGTGTTATATATTATATTCCAACGGAATAAAATTAAGATAGGAGAATCCAAATATACGTTGAAATTCCAAACCCCCCATATATATATAGCATTAAAATCCCACTATCTATTGCTATATTCCTAAACTTTTTTAAAAAATATAAAATATTCATTTGGTATCCAAGTGTAAAAATAACAGATCACGAGATTTTATTATACATAATCTTATTCTGTATTTATGGAAGAATTTATTTTCACGAGTTGAACTCGAAACCTTCTATTAACATGTGTACAAATTAAAATAAAGTGTGAAGATTATATAGAATATTTAGCCTTTGCTTTCCATGCCCTCCACATAAGAAATGGCATCATACCCAATAAAGAATCAATGCATTTATTCGTGTATTTATTTTTTTATATTTTAATTATCTTAATAAAAATTCTCATTTTGCTACTAAAATTGTATTTTTTATGTCTGGAAGGATCAATATAATAGAAATAAATATCAATATACACTTTTATCTCTCATTTTCCTAGCTCAAAATTTATATCGTCTAAATTCTTTTGTTGCACCCTCTAACTATACGTACAATAATTTGGAGATTAGGATGGATATTACTTCTCTATCATTTTAATTATTCCGACGTATGACATCATTTTTCCGATGAATCACCGGTGCCGGAATGCTGACGATAGCATTTCATCCCGGGCCCCACATTAAAGATGGACCCCACCACCAACCTTCTTTGAGTGTATCATTAGCATTGCACTAAAAAGGAAGTTGTGATAATAACAATAACAACATTAATAAACATTTAACCAAAAAAAATAAAATTAATATACTTTATCCCTTATGATTTAATTAGTACTTAATTCCCAACTAACTTTAGGTATAAATATAGGGCAACTCGGTGCACTAAAGCTATCGCTATGCGCGGTGTTCGGGGAAGGATCCCACCACGAGGATATATCGTACGCAGCTTACCTTGCATTTCTACCAGAGGTTGTTTCCAAGGCTTGAACCGGGAATTTAGTTATAAATATAGGAATTCAGAAATTAAAAAATATCGAAGCACTTTTATTTTTAATATACAGACACGTTGAGTTTTTTCTTCAAATAACATAGACATGTTATATAATATTATAACATATAAAAGACAAATCAGAATATTCAATTAGATTCAAATTTAGTGCAAATTACACTCACGTGTAGACTATATTATTCTCATACGCATGAAACTCTTACGTAATAATAATATTCTCAATTTTCATAATTTATATTATTATTCCTATATTCGGATGATAACGGGATAAATGATTTTGTAGTCCTTATTAAACTTAGTTTTACACATACGAGATCTCAAATTCTCAACTAGTTGTCTTTTTTTTATTCAACTTGTAAGTGGTCATAATAGATAATTTCCTTAATAAATACCAGAAAGCCCTAATTGACCTTAGCCAAAGGCAGAGTCAGCCTAGTAATAGGGGGTTCGTTCGAACCCCCTTCGACGGAAAAATATATTATTACTACATGGTTAAAATAAATTTTATGTATATATTGTAGATATTGAACCCCCTTCAGTGAGTTTTTCTTCAGATTTTAAACTCTTCAGCAGAAATCCTGGCTCCTCCACCGACCTTAGCCCTTTGGCTATAAATATGTTGCATGTCTCATTTCTTTTCCCTAGGTTTTCCTCTCTTCTCCCAAACACTTCAACATTCACCAAAGAAAAAAAAACATAGGAAAATGGAAGGAAAAGGTGAATGTAGTTGCAATTTTTATCAAAGAGCAAAACCATATATAGCTATGATTTCATTGCAATTTGGTTATGGTGGAATGAATATTATAACCAAAGTTTCACTTAATAGAGGCATGAGTCA
>NC_061120.1:216181569-216184362 GCF_002878395.1 Capsicum annuum | reverse complement strand
CCTTCATCACGAACGTCCTCCAAGTACAAGATACTTCGGGGCATTCCCCGGATAAATCAATACAAATCACTCGAGGCATTCCCCGGCCAAATGAATACATTTTACCAAAATGCGGTAAACAAGACCATTCGACACATATTCAAATCATTCCACAATCCACAGGTTCTAAACTTGCCTATCCGAACCCATCGTTTGCCTACTAGTTTCGATCTAAAATATGATATTATTCAAATTTAGCAAATACGATGCCTATTTTGCATCAAACAAACACCAATTGATCAATAATAACTAATCACGCTTATTTTTATACGTTTTCAATTCTCAACATGATTAAACTAATTCAATACGCCATTCATCAATCAAGTTTTCAACTCCAAATCCAATATCAAACAAACAACAAACAGGGATTCAAACATGCCAACAACACAAATCATTCATAATCACATAAAAATTAGAAGAAGAAAAGGTAGAATTGGACCTCAAGAGCTTTCGATTGACTTAATAGAGGATAAGAGCCTTCCCGAGAACCTTGAAGACCAAAACCTCGACTCCCCCGATCGGTTACGAATCAGCCCCAAAGAAAACAAATCCAAAATCCGATTCGAACGAATAAATCCAAGAAAGAACAGAGGAACACCTAAAGCTTAAAAAATAAACCCAAAAAATGTATGAACCTTTTCCGGCGAGACTTTGACGGAGTCAGCCACGATTGATCGATTTACATGGTTTTTGGTGGCCAAAACCAACTTTTTTAGTGGGATTCACCTGAAATCTGATAAAGGGAAGACCCTTGAGCGCGACTTTGGGTCGGGATGAAGCTGTTGGTACTGTTTTTCCGGCGAGTTTCACTGGAACAATAGCCGAACCGGTACTTTTAACGTTTCTAGGGGGCGATTCCGATGGACTTCAGGCGAAAAATTGCTAGAGAATACCTCCTTTGCGATGAGATCTGCTCTCGCCGACACCTATCTTAGCTCGCTATTCGATCCTTTTTCGTCTCTCTCTATCGATCTACTCCCTCCCCCTCTTCTACTCTCCCTCTCTCTCGATCTACCCCATTTTCTGTGCGTCGATGGAGGAGTCTATTTACTGACTGTTTTTTTAAGAAGGAAAAAAAATTGTGTCTAGTGTGTGTACCCTATTTTTCTCCGGTAGGCTGTGCGAATTCTGGTGATCTCTCCCTTATTCCATGGAAAAAACCATTATCTCATGGGTGTAGTGTGAAGGTTCTTACATAGTTTTTTCAGTGAATTCTCTTGAAAAAAAATGAAATTGGGAGTCTGCCTCTGTGAATTCTATCTATGGCTTGTATTAAAAAAACGTGCAGATGGGGTTAGGGGGTGATGTGGGGTATGGGGTGGTGAGGGTAGGGGTATGGGTGATGTGTTTATTTTTGATTGGGTATGTTGTTTGGATGAGGTGTAAAGGGGGTTAGGATAGGATAAAAGTTTGTTAGGGATTTTATTATTTTTGTCATTTTATGGAGGGTATAATCACGTGGGTAAAGGTGTATGATAAAGTGAGGTAAAAAAATGAATAAAATTGGACTTGGGAGGGACAAAATTAGGTGTCTACAGCATGCCCCATTTGAATGTAAACATGAAGTGTTTTCAGACAAAGAAGTAGACAACGAGACCAAATTTTGACCCGACCATTATTCAAAGAAAGAAATAGAAGGAAGAAAGACAACCGAATCCTGTCGGACACCCTATCTACCCAAGTCATGAGGAAGTCACAAGTATCTCAAAGGGTTGGAAGAGAAGTGGACTATACCGAGTTGGAGAGTCGAGTGAGGTTCCATCGAGGTTCTGGTCAGCAGCTCTGTCATTACATCAAAAATGAAAATTACAAGTTAAAATATAAATGAAATTACAAAATCCTATCTATACAGCTTCTGTTGGTTCTTGACTCCAGTTTCATCACCCTATTCTTCGGGCGGGCTCCTGACTTGCAATTTCTTCAAGTTGTTGCTTACCTTTCAATTTCTTCACCCTGTTTTCCAGGTGGGCTCCTGACTAGCTATTTCATCACTTTATTGCTTGACTTTTCATTTCTTCACTCTGTTTTCCAGGCGGGCTCCTGACTTGCTATTTCATCACCCCGTTCTTCAGGCGAGCCCCTGACTTGCTATTTCATCACCCTGTTCTTCAGGCGGGCCTCTAAAACCCAAAATTAAAACTAGAACGAAAATTATCCCAAATAAAAATGATAGTAAAGTAGTATTTCATTTTTGAAAGCGTTGTCCCATTTTCCAGGAGGGTCCTGAACTGAAAGTAAATTCCCATTCTTTAGGAGGGTGCTGAATAGAAAGTAAAATCCCATTTTTCAGGAGGGTCCTGAACTGAATGTAAAATCTCATTTTTCAGGAGGGTCCTGAACATAAAGTAAATTTCCATTTTTCAGGAGGGTCCTGAATTGAAAGTAAAGTTCCATATTTCAGGAGGGTCCTGAACATAAAGTAAATTCTCATTTTTCAGGAGGGTCCTGAATTGAAAGTAAAGTCCCATTTTTTAGGAGGGTCCGAAACTTAAAGTAAAATCCCATTTTTCAGAAGGGTCCTGAACAGAAAGTAAAGTCCCATTTTTCAGGAGGGTCTTGAACAGAAAGTAAAATCCTATTTTTCAGGAGGGTCCTGAACATAAAGTAAATTCTCATTTTTCAGGAGGGTCCTGAACCGAAAGTAAAATCTCATTTTTCAGGAGAGTCCTGAACAGAGAGTAAAGTCCCATTTTTCAGGAGGGGCCTGAACATAAAGTAAATTCCCATTTTTCAGGAGGGTCCTGAACTGAAAGT
>NC_061120.1:216148431-216181469 GCF_002878395.1 Capsicum annuum | reverse complement strand
TTCAGGAGGGTCCTGAACATAAAGTAAATTTCCATTTTTCAGGAGGGTCCTGAACTGAAAGTAAAATCTCATTTTTCAGGAGAGTCCTGAACAGAGAGTAAAGTCCCATTTTTCAGGAGGGTCCTGAGCAGAAAGTAGAATCCCATTTTTTAGGAGGATCTTGAACAGACAGTATAATCTCATTTTTCAGGAGGGTCCTGAACAAAAGGTAAAGTCCTATTTTTCAGGAGGGTCTTGAGCAGAAAGTAAAGTCCCATTTTTCAGGAGGGTCCTGAACAGAAGGTAAAGTCCTATTTTTCAGGAGGGTCCTGAACAGAAAGTAAAATCTCACGGATGTGCATTTCCAATGGTAGCTGAATTAAGTGAAGCGAATTTGCCCCTATTTCAATAATGAAAATTTATCAGTTAAAAACTTAGTGGTGGCTTACAGCTCTTGGCTTCTCAGGTATCTGCCCCAGCACTCGTTCGTTTCATCTTTGTTCCAAATCGCTGACACTTGCCCTGTCTTACCGCATCATTGACCCGAATCCAGATTGAGGAAAATGAGTTTAGACTCGAACAATGGATTTCTATTTTACTATGCCTCTGAGATGCACCCTTTTCCTAAATCTGAATGCTTCCACGAATCCAACAGCCTGTCGGTTGATAGAATTCCTTTGCTTCGCGTTGAATTACGATCATATTTCTTTGATGTGCTGGTCCTTGGCTTTTCCTCATATAATTGGAAAGACTGGTAGTAAATTTTGAAATTCTTTCTCACTTGTTTTGACACAGACTTGACTTAAAATGTAAAGAAATTATGGTGACTTTTATTTTGATAAATGACATAAAAAGACAAAAAGCTTGAATATGTAAATGAAAGAAAAGGGCAATGTCCCATATTCAAAAAAAAATACTGATTTGAATACGACAACCCACTCCAATGAGTATGACATGCATTTTGGATTAAGCTGCCTGATCTTTCTATCCAAACTCCCCATTTGTTGTTGAGTTCGTGCCTTTGCCGCTGAGCCGCTTCTTCAAATCCATTGGACTCATACATCACATTCAATTGACGACATCTTAAAAGACTTTTGCCAACAAATCTCTTTCTTTTCACTTTTCACTTTTCTCTTGAACTCGTCATCGCCTTACGGTGCCCGTGAGGATTTTCACCAATAAGACTCTCTCATTTTTATTTCTCTCCACTCACCATCACCTTATGGTGCCTGTGAGGGTTTCACCAATAAGACTCTCTCATTTTCATTTTTCTCAACTCACCATCTCCTTATGATGCCCACGGGGGTTTTCACCAATAAGACTCTCTCTCATTTTGTATTTCTTTTCTGATTTCTTACGCTGACGGAGACAAGTGGTACCTCACAATGTATTATCATATCCATTGCATGCTTAGCCTTAACATTATCAAAAATTGATCTGAAGGACTTTCTTTGGTTGTAACTTGGCTTTCGGATAAGATTAGAAAAGGATGGCAAGAGGTTCAAACGACACTTGAAGCGGGGTGAGACTTACAAATTTTGGAATCGACTCAAACAACACATTAACTCATGCCCCAGTTTTTGTTGACTGGGTGACTCTAAAATCTTTATTTAGTTGGACCGAGTCCAAAATAGGACAGCCTACGTATCTCACTTTCGAGAGAGGAGAATCAGGTCGCACGTAGTTCCATAAGCTTGTTCTTTATTTTGATTTTTTTTCGAACTCTTTCTTTTATTTTTATTTTCTTGACATTTATCTTTGACTCTATTTTGATTCCAAAAGAGGGATATGAAAGAAAAAAATAAAATAAAGCTCAAACGGGTAAACAAAGGATGACACAATGTTTGGATAGAAGAATAAAGTGCCTTCATCATATCAATCTTAAAAAATGCAAGTACTAAACATGCAATAAAATCAACAAAGGATAAAATATCATACATAATATCTTTTGACCGCATCAGCATTGATAGCCATTTCTGCCATTTGGCCTTTAATATCTGTCAAATATAAGGCTCCATTGGGCAACACTTTCTTCACAACGAAGGGACCTTGCCAGTTAGGGGAGAACTTGCCTTTCGCTTCAACCTGGTGAGGAAGGATACATTTTAATACCAACTAACCAACTTCAAAATTCCTGGGATGGACCTTTTTGTTATACGCTCGAGCCATCCTCCTCTGATACAACTGGCCATGACACACAGACGTTAGCCTTTTTTTCTCAATCAAACTCAAATGCTCCAGTCGAGTTTTTACCCATTCGTCATCATCAATATCTGCTTCTACAATGACTCGAAGAGAGGGAATTTCAACTTCTGTAGGGATGACTGCTCCTGTCCCATATACCAATAAATATGGAGTTGCCCCTGTTGAAGTGCGAACAGTGGTGCGATGACCTAGCAATGCAAACGATAACTTTTCATGCCATTGTCTAGACCCTTGTAACATTTTTTGTAGTATCTTTTTTATATTCTTATTAGCGGCTTCTACAACACCATTGGCCTTTGGGCGATATGGAGTAGAATTTCGATGTGCGATCTTAAACTGTTGACACACTTCTTGCGTCAAATGACTATTGAGATTGGCAGTATTGTCTGTAATGATCATCTTAGGAATTTCAAACCTACAAATGATGTTGGCATGAACAAAATCTACCACAGCCTTCTTTGTCATTGACTTGAAAGTTACTGCTTCTACCCACCTTGTGAAGTAATCAATGGCTACCAAAATAAATCTATGTCCATTTGATGCCTTCGGCTTAATTGGTCCAATCACATCCATTTTCCAAGCCACAAACAGCCATGGAGAGGCTATTGCATGCAATTCAGCAGGAGGAGAACGTATCAGATCACCGTGTACCTGATATTGATGACACTTTCGAACAAATCAAATAGAATCTCTCTCCATAGTAAGCCAGTAATAACCTACTCGAAAAATTTTCTTTGACAAGACATGACCGTTCATATGCGACCCGCATACTCTAAAGTGTATTTTAACTATGATTGTCAAGGCTTCTTTTGCATCTAGACATCTCAAAAGTCCCAGATCTAGGGATCTCTTATATAAGATCCCCCCACTTAAGAAAAATCCACTAGCCAAACGCTTAATAGTCCTCTTTTGATCGTTGGTGGCATATGTTGGGTATTCTCCTGACTGCATGTATCGCTTGATATCCAGGAACCAGGGTTCTCCATCGAGCTCTTCTTCAACCGCATTACAGTAAGCATGCTAACCACGACTCTGTATATGCACAGAATTGATGTAGGCTTTATTAGGATGTTGGAGCATTGAAGACAGAGTGGCTAAAGCATCAGCAATTTCATTATGAATCCTTGGAATATGCCTAAATTTTACTAACACAAACCGTTGACATAACTCCTGCAAGCATTGTCGATATAGGATGAGCTTCAAATCCCGCGTCTCCCAATCTCCTTAAATTTGATGGAAGAGCAAATCTGAATCCCCTAGCACCAATAATTCCTGGACTCCCATATCAACAGCTAACCTCAAACCAAGAATGCAAGCTTCATACTCTGCCATATTGTTAGTACAGTAAAGTCGAAGTTATGCTGTTACCAGGAAATGTTGTCCTAATTCAGACATAAGAACCGCACCTATTCAGACTTCTTTCATATTGACAGCTCCATCAAAGAACAACTTCCAACCTGGATCAGCATCTATAACGACTTCATCGACACACGACACTTCTTCGTCAAGAAAATATGTCTTTAATGGCTCATACTCTTCATCGATGGGATTCTAGCAAGATGATCTACCAAGTCTTGGTCTTTCATGGCAGTTCGAGTCACATATACAATATCGAACTCGGTAAGCAATATTTGCCACTTTGTCAATCGACCTGTCGGCATAGGCTTCTGAAAGATATACTTCAAAGGATCCATGTGGGAGATGAGATAAAGAGTATAGGATGAGAGATAATACTTCAACTTCTGTGCTACCCAAGTTAGGGCATAACACGTCCTTTCAAGAAGAGTATACCTGGCCTCATATGCGGTGAACTTCTTGCTAAGATAATAAATAGCCTGCTCTTTTTTGGCTGTGGCATCATGTTAACCCAGGACACAACCAAAAGAATTGTTCATGACTGATAAATATAAGATCAAAGGCCTTCCAGGCTCCGATGGTACCAGCACGGACGAATTTGACAAATATCTTTTGATTTTGTCGAACGCCTCCTGACATTCTTCAGTCCATTCTACCACAGCACTCTTTTTCAGCAACTTAAATATGGGCTCACAAGTGGTTATGAGTTGAGCAATAAACTTGCTAATCTAGTTCAGTCTACCAAGCAAACTCATTACCTCCATCCTATTCTTGGGCGGGGGCAAATCCTGAATGACTTTGATTTTTAAGGGATCCAATTCAATCCCCCGATGGCTGACCACAAACCCCGACAGCTTTCCAGATGGAACTCCAAATACACATTTTGTCGGGTTGAGCTTGAGATTATCCCTGCGAAGCCTTTCAAAGAACTTTCTTAAATCTTTAACATGGTCGGCCTGACTTTTTGACTTAATAATCACATCATCCATGTATACCTCAATCTCCTTATGCATCATATCATGAAATATAGTGGTCATGGCTCTCATGTATGTTGCTCCAGCATTCGTAAAACCGAACGGCATCACTCGATAATAATAGGTCCCCCATGGTGTGATAAAAGACGTCTTCTCCGCATCTTTACCATCCATAATGATCTGGTGATATCCGGCATAGCAATCCACAAAAGAGGCAACCTCGTGTTTAGCACAGTTGTCTAGCAAAATATGGATGTTGGGCAGTGGAACATCATCTTTCGAACTTGCTCTGCTCAAATCACGGTAATCAACACATACTCAAATTTTTCCATCTTTCTTTGGTACGGGAACAACATTGGATAACCACATGGGATAACGAGCCACTCGAATTACTTTGGCTTCAAGTTGTTTCATGATTTTCTCTTTGATTTTAATACTTACATCAGTTTTAAAACTTTCTCAACTTCTGTTTGACAGGAGGGAATGCAGGGTCAGTTGGCAATTTGTGAGCCACTAATTCAGTGCTTAAATCAGGAATATCATCATAAGACCATGCAAAAACATCCTTATAATCAATTAATGCTTGAATCATTCCATCTTTCAGCTGTGGCAAAGCATGTACACTGATTTTAGTTTCCCTAACATCGTCTTGATTCCTTAGATTTATTGGCTCAGTCTCATTTAAATTAGGATTTGGTTTGTCTTCAAAATATTCCAACTCTTTGCTTATTTCTTCTAGTGCTTCTTCTTCATCATATTCCCCATCCCGCTTCATTACATCTTGATTAGTTTGAATTTTAAGATCAGGCTGAAAATTCCTCATGCACGTCATGTCATTAGAATCAGCAAAAAGAGAACTGTATATAAAAAACAATAAAAACAAAATATATTAGACACGAAATAAAAAGGACATTGCATTTCATTAAATAAAAAGATAGAAGGGTTTAAGCATAGATGCCAACATAACATAAACAAACTAAAGTCCGAATTACAATCCTGAAATAACTCAGATAAACAGAAAGAAAAACAAAATAAACTACCAAAACTCCCTCATGATGGGGAGAGGAGTGACTTCCCAATTATTGAGTCAGACGGCTGGACCTATGAATTGCACGTCTGCCATACTGCTGCTTTCTCCTGCTTTGACCATATCAACTTCAATAAAAAGGTTCTGTGACCATGTTTCCTTTTTCCTTCCTTTGGATTTCTTCAGATCTTCAGCCGTAGGCTCAAATCCCAGACTAAATGTGCCCATGTTCTCACTCGGACATATAGGACGAACTATACCATGCAGAGACGCTCCCAAACCCTTTCCTGGCTCAAATTCGTATTTCCAAAGTTCACTCACCATCATGATAGAAGCGGAAGACAATTGCGATCCCGGTATAACCTGCCATTCAAGGATATTATTCACTGGCACTGTATCAAAAATTTGATAGACGAATGTCTCCTCTACGTTATTTGCTTCAATAAGAGACAAGGGAGAATCTTCGCAGGTGGAAAAATCTCCTTCACCGTGAATAACCACTTTTTGCCTATTATGCTCAAACTTAATCATTTGGTGCAGTGTAGATGCAACCGCCTTAGCCTTGTGGATCCACGGCCTTCCCAACAACAGATTGTAAGAGGGGTCTATATTCAATACTTGAAACTCTATAGCGAATTCAACAGGCCCTATGATCTACATTAGTTCTATTTCGCCAATGAAGTTTGATTTTGTACCATCAAAAGCCCTGACACATACATTATTGGGCTTGATCCTCTCAGCACCAATATTCAACTTTTGCAAAGTAGAAATAGGATAGATATTTGCACCTGAACCTCCGTCAATCATAACATGAGTGACGTAGAGATATTCGCACTTTACTGTAATATAAAGGCCCTGGTTACGCCCTGTACCTTTAACAGGCAATTCATCGTCAGAAAAGCTAATCCGATTGACCTCAAAGATTTTTCTGACCATTTTCTCAAACTGATTTATTGTAATCTCCCTAGGAACATATGATTCATTTAATACCTTCAGTAAAATATTACGATGATCCTTGGAGTGCAACAACAAAGATAAGAGAAAAATTTGAGCAGGGGTTTTCTTTAACTGGTCTATTATTGAATACTCTGGCAATTTCATCTTTTTCAAAAATTCTTCGGCTTCTTCTTCGGTGATAGGCTTTTTGATAGATGACGGTCCACTCATAATTGGCTTGGACTTTCTTAAACTTTCAGGCACGAAACATCTTCCTGACCTAGTCAAACCCCCTACCTCATCTACATCTTCCACTATTTCTTTCCCATGATAGGTCATCACAGTCTGCCCATAATTCCAGGGAACCCTTTTCGTATCAATTATCGGAGGTTGGGTCACCAGTTTGAGGACAATAGACGCTGTCAATGCTCTTTTCACCGTCAAGATGGGCTTACTCAGAGCTCCTACACTGTTAACTTAGGTTTATCCTGACTTAAATCTACATACCTTCTGGCACCTCGCACAGTGATCAGGGGTTTCTTTGTGCTTTCTTGGGCTTTATTTTCTCTCATTCCTTCCTGGCTCAATGACATTGCTTTCAAAGACTCTGCTACATTCACTGATTTCTCCTCAATGGTCTGTATCTTGACGATAGGCTTATAACACCTTGACGACTCTTTCCTGTCATATATCAATTCTAACATATTGGTTTCAGCATGGGTTGGCAGTGGATTCTGGTTAATGTTTGGACCCTCCGGGGCCTGTACCAGCATCTAATTTGTGTCAATTAAATCTTGGATAGCTCTCTTTAAATACCAGTATTTCTACATATCATGGCTTGGTATGTCAGAACAGTACGCACACCTTAAATAATAATCGAGATTCCTCGGTGGTGGATTTGAAAGCCTTCCTTAAATTGGGCTTAAGACCTTCAACTTTCTCAACCTATCAAACAAGCTAGCATATGACTTGCCAAGAGGTGTGAATTGATTTTTTACCGCCTTATCTTTCTTATACTCGAGCCTAGGTTGAAAATCGGGTATGGAGGGGTTTTGGTAATTCGGTGGAGCGAATGGACGATTTTGTGGGGCTTGCGCGCGCCATTGTGGGTAAGAAGGGGTTTGGGCATATGGTTGTGCGCTATATACTGGGTACGAGGGTGGTGGAGTAAAATATAAAGGGTTTTGTAGAGGGTAGTAATGATGGAGAGGAATATATGGAGCTTGGGCATAAACTTGGGCTTGGGATTGGGGATAGGGGCGAGGTGGTCTTTTGGGATGGGAATGGGTTCCAGCTACGACAGCCGCCACGTCCTCTTTCTTCTTTTTACCTCTGAATACGCCAGATCCACCTTGAATCGCTTGTGTGGTGGCTTTCAATGCAGTAAAACTCACTATTCGGCCGGTCTTGATTCCGTCCTCTATCATCTCCCCCATTTTGAGGACTTCAATAAAAGACTTTCCCATTGCCGGAAGTAAATATTGAAAATAGGTCTCATCCTATGCCTGAATGAAAACCTCTACCAACATACTTTCTTTCATTGGAGGCTTTAGCCTGACGGCCTATTCACACCACCTTATCACGTATTCCCTAAAACCTTTAGTGCTTTTCTTCTTCATGTTGACCAAAGATTTTTCGTCCGAAATCAGGTCGATGTTATATTGAAAATGTTGCACAAACTTAGAAGCTAAGTCATCCCAGTTGTTCTACTTGTCGATATCTTGATCGATAAACCATTCTGAAGCTAGATCAGGAAGACTCTCACCAAAGAAAGCCATGAGCAGCTCTTCCCTTCTTTTTGCAGCCTCAATTGGTTGTAATAACGTCTCAAGTGTTCCACGAGATCACCGTGCCCTGCATACTTCTCGAACTTGGGCATTTTAAAATCGAGGGAAAGGTTGATATCTTGGAACATGCAAAGATCTTTATAGGAAACACTCTTATAACCTTCGATTCCCTGCAAATTCCTCATGTCTTGTTCTAAGCTTTTCAACTTTCGTGCTATGACTTCATGTTCCTCTGTTACGACAGGTTTCTCCGTATCAAATGGAAATGCAGGTGGCAGAGTGTACCTATACGGTTCATTCATTCTCAAAGTAGGCTCTGGGACATAATACTGACTATCTGGAACCTTCAATACTGGCTCACTGGCAGACCTAGGAAGCCCCATTGTGGACGCACAGCATATGTGGGAGCTTCAGGTGGTGGCAGAGCCATGAATACCGGTGTGATCGGTGGCGCTGGCTGAGCAGCGGGTCTTGATTGGGGAGCTGCCAAGGGCACACCAGAACTGCCAGAATAATAATATCGCGGAGTGAATCTTGGCGCGTGCTCTAGTGACTCAATAGGAGCAGAGAATTGCTCCTGAGAGAGTGGTGGGCAATTAGAGATATTCCCAAGACCTTCAGGGAGTGGAGGAGGAGGCATTCCGCTGGCCCATGCCTGGTGCAAATCTATCAATTATTGCCTGAGCCTTACTACCTCATCATTTTGTTCTGAACTTTGTTCCCTGTGATCTTAATCCGGGTCAATGAGCGAATTTTCAATCTCCCTGCTAGCCATGACGAGCTTTGCTTTTGCTCTAATAAAGTATGGGTGACTAGCCAGAGTGCTGCAAACCTACCACTGTTATCTGAAAGAACATGCTCATTAAAGACGACATCCGTTAGGATTAGGGCACACAACAAGCATGGGAATCACATTGGTAAAATTGTCCTAAATTCATGTTCATTTCTACCAGATTTTGAGGATAGCGAGGTCATTTTAACATCATCCCGATTTTTATCTACACTTATTTTTATCTACGCTTATTAGTATTATTATTATTTTCGCCCTCCTTTCCCTCTTTTTTTTGTATCAATCTCTGTTCTTTTCCTATCTTTTTTCATCATCCTTTCTTTCTTTTCTTCTCTCGCTATCTACCTTCATTTTATCTTTCTTTATGGCTTTTGCTTTTCTTTTAAAAAAAATGAAAAACAACGAAACAAAATGATTAGATCAAACCCAAAAGTAGGTTGCCTACGTATCATGTTATACATGAATCAGATCTTGCGTAGTTTAGGAAGCATATGCATAAACATCACATAATTGAAGTTTTTTTTTCGCGAAAACGAAAACAAACAAACAAAAGAAAGACGTAACCTCATAACATTTTGATGAAAGAAAGAAACAAAACATGCAACGAATTTAGGACCGCTTTAAAAACTAAACAACAAATACAAAATAACATTCTAGACCCCTAAGACGACATACATGAAATTACTGATAAAGATCCTAATACCAAAAACAACTTGACTCCTACTTAAAACAGACGCCACCCTACAATGACAGAAACATAAAAGACCCAAATTGAATAAAGATAAGAAATGCTCTTTCAGACTGGTGCTCTGCGTGATGACCCTGGCTGAGATGGACCTACCTGTGAAGTTCTCTTTCTCCCATTCAAACTTTGTAGCATGTCCTGCAAAGACACCCTGATATTGGGGAAGAAGCTTCGGGCCCGTATTCCTGCCTCATGAGGAGTGCAATTAGAAAGATTGTTTTGACACCTTTCTACAATCTTGAAAAAATCTGCTAATTGAACTCTCAGTGTCGTCAACTATGCATTCTTCCTGTATTCTCCTTCTAAGTTGCGCTGGTAAGGGTTGACTGATACCCCGAGGGATAGATTGAAGCCAGACCCCATATCCCTGAGTGTACCCTAGATTATCTAAACTTTCTTTGAGTGTGTCCACACCTAGCTTTGTTGCATGCTTCCAAAACTACTCGTACTTGCTCTCACCTAAGGCTTGATCCTTGAAGTACTCAACATCCTTCAGAAGATCCACTACTGGTGGCACGTCCTGCAGCGTACCTAACTGGCGCATTACCCTAGAAGGACTGTATGGTCTAGTGCAATTGAGCCCTAACATAACTAAAAGGAGCTGCGTCTGACAACCAAACAAGATTATCTTTGGTCGAAGCCACAGATAAGTTCACAAAATGTTATCCCCAGTTCTTGACTCAAGAAATTCAATTCAAGCGTCGACTCCCACGGGTAGCGAGAATTTATCCAAACGCAACCTGAAGTCCATAGCTTTCACTCGATTGGGAATATAATGATCAACCACGTCTAGTCTAACTAAAGAAGGGGCATGCATATGCTCTATCATCCATAAATGCAATATCAGGTTACTACCCTAAAAAAATCTCATCCCCCCTTCACTTCGGTTAAAGCCATATATATTTCTGTTAAGATCATGGGTATGAGAGTGAACCTGCCCTTTTGATCAACGACCTTCCCCTTTTGAATAGTGCCCTTGTCATTTTGATCCTTATGAAATAGAGCCATCACCATAGATTGCAAACGGGTATTAATATGTCTTTCTTCTAGTGGAAACACCAAAATACCTAACAAAGCGAGGGTGAAGACTTCAAGATAATTTCTCTCCCACTTCTCCTTAGTCATATGAAATTCATCCCAAAAGCAATCAAAACCTTCCAAGGACCCAAATATAGCGAATAGAAAGTCTAAAGAAATCCATGATTGATTCAGACAACCTAAATGTCCGTTATTACTCTTCAAACCACACCCTTGTAGAAACCTATTGCCCGAGTGATTCCGAGCTCGGATCATACTTTTGTCAATATAAGGCAAATGAAGTAGACCAGATAATTCTGCCAACGTAGGCGTCATTTCACACTTTCCGAACCTAAACACCAAATTACTCGGATCCCAAAAGGTCATCACAGCATCTATTAGGTTTGTACGGGGTGGGACATGTAGAAGTTCCGTAAGATCACCTAATATCTTAAATAGCTCTTGCTGGTCAGCGTAGTTGAACGTGCTCCACCACTTTATTAAATTTTTGGGTACTTTGGAAACCATCAAGACTCTAGACCCTGTAGGCTTCATCCTGTAATAACAAGCCAAACTTACAACTCAAAAATTCAAAACAAGACAAGGAATTCCCAACCCTCGGGATTTTATCTTAGAAAAAAATATCGTGTGACATAGAGGGACAGACTGACATATAACTCAAATTCACCGAACAGTACCGCCGAATGAAATTAGCCTACTTGGCGAGAATTAATTGACAACACTAGATTACGAGAATGAAAACCCAGGCTAAGTCTAAGACAAAGGCCAAAAAATAAAAATAAAAATTACCAGACCCACCAAGGGTTGCCAACGTATCCTGCCCCAAGGGACGGGAATCAGGTACGCGTAGTTCGTTCAGATTAGACAATTAATAATTAAATAACAGGTTAGACCCTGACTTAAGAGATACGACCAAAGACAGACGATGAACCATGTTAGTAAAATCTTTTGATTTTTTATTTTGATACATCACAGAAAAATGACATCAACAACTATGACAGAAAATCTTTTTGGTATTTTCGTTATACTAAAATGTAAAAAATTTCTAACACCTCTTTTTTTTTTTTGAATTTTCTTTTATAAACACATCCTATGAATGAAAAAAATTATTTTTGAAGTTTTCGAATTGTGAATGCATGCTAAACGAGACAAAGGGAAATCTTTTTGATATTTTTGAGAAAATGAGTGCGAAAGGTAAAAAAAAAGTCCTTTTGAATTTTGGAATTGTGAAAAATAAAAATCATAAAAAACTCTAAAAACTACGAAACTCTTTTTTTTTTTTGTTCTTGTTTTTTTTTCTCTCTCTCTATTTTTTCATTACCCACACACTTTACTTCTAACAGATGTTTTTTCCAAATTAGCCCATCAAATGACCACGTTATCCTCAAAGATGCAACATTTAGCACGTAGGGATGCTTTAGAGGTGAGTCTCCTACAAAGGACCAAGTGGGCCCCACTAGGTCTTAATATGATGCACGTGAGCATGACCTAAAGGCTGACCTAAGTTGGGGTTCACTAACAAGACTGTTCGGGGGAGTGTATCGTCGATAGTGGCTGCAACAGCTTTCCACCTACTCCATAACACCGACGGCTCCCCCCCCTAAAATAAGGACGACTCAACTAGAGGTCGTGTACAACACATGTACGATGGACTTGTTGCATAAAGAAGGCCGGGGGGTAGACACATGATGCCAGATATAAAAGCGGTAACACATAGGATAAATACTGTACACAAAGAGCACGAAAACATTCCATAATGATAAAACAATAACACAAAACAATAAAAAAATTATTTATACACCTATAGTGCCAAACAAAGCCGATACGACAACAAAATAAGCTTGAATTCTGAACAGACTCCCCAGCAGAGTCGTCAGAGCTGTCACACCCCTTTTTCGACATCCAAAGGATTCGTTTTAAGGTTTGAAAGGGTTTTATTATTAAAGTGACAAAAGATGAAAATTTGTTTCGAAAAAGGACCTTTTATATTCAAAACTCAGAGTTGCCACTTGACATAATCTAGTGTGCCAAGTCACCTTTGGAAAATCCTTTTCAAAACGATTTTGTCTCTAAAACTGATCCGCGAACAGAGATTCCGGCTAAGGAATTCTGTTGACCGAGGGAAAGGTGTTAGGCACCCCTCGATCCCGTAGTTCGATCACGGTCGCATGGCGGAGCATATCGACTAATTTAAACACTACGAATGTATAAACCACACAAAGCATACAAAATAATTAGTCAAGAAAAACAAAACAAAACAATCCAAAATTTAGTGTTCAATCCAATTATACATTCCAAAATATAAAAATGCAAACAAATATAAATCATATCCTAAACTAGTCCTAGACTAAACTCCAATGCTTCACCCGATATCTCGGGCCCTCATCACGAACGTCCTTCAAGTACAAGATACTTCGGGGCATTCCCCAGATAAATCAATACAAATCACTCGAGGCATTCCCCGGCCAAATGAATACATTTTATCAAAATGCGGTAAACAAGACCATTCGACACATATTCAAATCATTCCACAATCCACAGGTTCTAAACTTGCCTATCTGAACCCATCGTTTGCCTACTAGTTTCGATCTAAAATATGATATTATTCAAATTTAGCAAATACGATGCCTATTTTGCATCAAACAAACACCAATTGATCAATACCAACTAATCACGCTTATTTTTATACGTTTTCAATTCTCAACATGATTAAACTAATTCAATACGCCATTCATCATCAAGTTTTCAACTGCAAATCCAACATCAAACAAACAACAAACAGGGATTCAAACATGCCAACCACACAAATCATTCATAATCACATCAAAATTAGAAGAAGAAGTAGAAGAAAAAAGAAGGTAGAATTGGATCTCAAGAGCTTTCGATTGACTTAATAGAGGATAAGAGCCTTCCCGAGAACCTTGAAGACCAGAACCTCGACTCCCCGGATCGGTTACGAATCAGCCCCAAAGAAAACAAATCCAAAATCCGATTCGAACGAAGAAATCCAAGAAAGAACAGAGGAACACCTGAAGCTTCAAAAATAAACCCAAAAAATGTATGACCCTTTTCCGGCGAGACTTTGCCGCAGTCAGCCACGATTGGTCGATTTACATGATTTTTGGTGGCCAAAACCAACTTTTTCAGTGGGATTCAACTGAAATCTGGAAAAGAGCAGACCCTTGAGCGCGACTTTTTCTGGCGAGTTTCACCGGAACAGTAGCCGAACCGGTAGTTTTAACGTTTCTAGGGGGCGATTCCGATGGACTTCAGGCAAAAAATCGCTGTAGAATACCTCCTTCGCAATGAGATATGCTCTCGCCAACACCTATCTTAGCTCGCTATTCGACCCTTTTTCGTCTCTCTCTATCGATCTACTCCCTCCCTCTCTTCTACTCTCCCTCTCTCTCGATCTACCCCATTTTCTATGCGTCGATGGAGGAGTGTATTTACTGACTGTTCTTTTTTTAAGAAGGAAAAAAATTGTGTCTAGTGTGTGTACCCTATTTTTCTCCGGTAGGCTGTGCAAATTCTGGTGATCTTTTCCTTATTCCATGGAAAAAACCATTATCTCATGGGTGTAAAATGGAATCGAGAGTCTGCCTCTGTGAATTCTATCTATGGCTTGTATTTAAAAAAACGTGTAGATGGGGTTAGGGGGTGACCTGAGGTATGGGGTGGTGAGGGTAGGGGTATGGGTGATGTGTTTATTTTTTATTGGGTAGGTTGTTTGGATGAGGTGTAAAGAGTGTTAGTATAGGATAAAAGTTTGTTAGGGATTTTGTTATTTTGTCATTTTATGGAGGGTATAATCACGTGGGTAAATGTGTATGATAAAGTGAGGTAAAAAAATGAATAAAATTGGACTTGGGAGGGACAAAATTAGGTGTCTACACTTAATGTATTTGTTATCTGAATACATTTCAAAATAAATAACGTTTTTAGAGACATTTATTAGTGACAAATAAATGTTCCTAAAGTCTATAGCAACGTTGGATCCAATGACAATTAACTAATGTCAGTAAAAGTTTTAGCATTCTTTGTTAAAGTGCATATTTATTGCCGCTAAAAATTGTGTTTGTTGTAGTTAGCTATGCCACATCGAACCCCAAAAGCACACGTACAATGTGAATTTGAGTTATATGCATTACAAATTTCTCCACTTTCTTCTCTTATTCTGATATATAACATTCGCCTAACATATCATGTGCACCTCATATGTTTAGAAGCTTGTCAGTCCTGCTTAACCCATCCTCTTTTGTCCATCCTCCGTCCGCAGCATCACAAATGGTCATTGACCAACAAAGATTTTGGTGAAGTAATAGGTACTTTAATCATAAGTCTCGAATTTGAGCAAAAGTACCTATTACTTCACCAAAATGCTGGAATTTTATAAGCAATATTTGTAGGCTGGAATCTAGTGAACAAAAGTATGATTTACAAAGCATATCTCTTTGTATTTTATGCCAAAGTATCAATCTTATTGAATATTGTTATTTATAATGTTCCATTGTAGATAGTATAAAAGAATACTGGGCAAAACTTTCTCGCATTCGGTGTTTACAAATATTCGACGAATATTAGTACGATTAATTATATAAATATCAAGTGCACATATGTAGATTAATAGATTAATAAAAAGAATTATCTAAGTTGATCATTTCATGGTCTTGGTTTTAAACCATGAATTAGTTTTAAATGAGATGTGAATATGAATTACTCGGGTTAATAATTTAAGTATTAGATGCAAAATGGTTCGAAAAATATTATCCTAATTCTCTCTTTACCTTATCAAGATAAAAATCATTCTTATTCTTATTTATTTTAGCGATACAACGATCGTGAATTTATTTTGTGTGTACTATATACTAGGTGTTATAAGTTTGATAAAACAATATGTATCCATCCAACAAAAAGGTGTTGACTATTTCGATGTGTCACAATCAAATTCTTAAGGTTGATAGAAATAAAATTTGATTCTAATTCTAAGGAATTTATTTCCTTTTGGATTAGTTCATGAACTCATGGAATCATATAAAATTTAATTTATCACACTTTGCATAGAATTCAATCTCTATAAGTAAATAATAAAAATTGTGAAACCTAAAAACAAAATCCATTTTGTATGTGAGAGGTCATTAGAAAGGAATATAGAAAAAATCTACACCCATTTGATTTGGCTGCAAAAATATGGATACAATAGAATATATACCAAACATAATTCATTTATGAAAAGTCACATATCAATATACTCAGATTAGAAACCATATAGAGTATCAAATTTAAATTAATTAATTTCAAAAGCATCTGAACTAGATAATAATATTACATCATTATACAGAGTATTTTCAGATCCATTTTAGTCAACGTATCACATGCACTTTGAGCATAACTCAATCGATCAATTACTCATCTCATATTCGATTTGAGACTCTTAGCACTCCTCCCCATGCCACCAGACCTCTTAATTAGAGCATGGTCACTATTATAATCTTGGGGTCCGACATTGGTGAATAAAGAATTAGAATGGATCTAATTGTGATACCAAGCCAAACGAACTTTGGGCCTAACTAAACTTCAAAATTAGCTCATACGGTGAAGATTGTCCAAATCTCCATGACCATATAAGAAGATCATTTACCCCCATCCCATATCCGATGTGGACTATTCAAAACAGTCTTTTTACCCCACAAAGATAGAAATCGATAAGGTCCCAATCTTGTGAGATTATACTGGATATGATATTATTATTTGTTTATTATTGAGCGTGCGAACAAAGTCCCGCGAAATTAATTATGTATGATATACTGATTCTCTTAATTGTGTGAAGCCTTTTCAAAAAAAAATCATATGAATTTAATCCAAAACAAACAATATCATACTACAAGATAAAAATATTTTCAATTTGTTTTAGACCTACGAGAACATCATAGCTAAACTTTTCATTTATATTATAGAAATTTTTCTTGCGGATATATAGTCAGATTATTTATGTATTCTTAACACATCTCCCAAAACTTAATTGCTCTATGATTACATTGTCATTTTGTGTCTGTTCCAATAACTTTTCCTCATTCATCATAATCATTATATTACAATGATAATAATATATGTCCAAGTTGAAGGATTTGTATGTCATCAAAATTCACAACATAACTACTAGATATTTGTACATTTCTTCAATTTGATTATTGCATTATTGTTTAGTCCACTAACAAATACTAAATGATCTCTTATAAAGTTATCCATATCTTTCAATCATTACAACTTTCTCTAAATGTTAATAATAAACAAATCCAAGGGTTATAATTATATATGCTGCAAAAGGTTTACCACTTTTCTTGAGATTTTGAGCTTCATTTAGAAACTTTTCTTATATTATTGATAATTTTGCTACTAGTTGCTTGTAAAAGTGCAATTTACAACATATAAAAATGACTATTATTTGGATTATTCAATAAAGTATTGTTTTGAAATTACATAAGAAAGTAGATGGAAATAACCTTTTAAAAAATTTTGTTAGGACTTGTTCAAATTGAATGGTTTGTTCAGTGCAGACTGCTTCATTGAAAATTTTTACTAGATACATATGTACAGATAGCAAAATATAAATAATGGACATAAATATTTAAAAAAAAAAACTAAAAAGAACCCATACTTTGGAGTAACTGGTAATGTTGATGTCATGTGACCTCACGGTTCAGGCCGTGGAAATAGCCTCTTGCAGAAATATGGGATAAGGATGCGTACAATAAACCCTTATTGCTCGGCCCCAGGGGCGGACCTATATGCATTTCTTTGGTGTCCGGCACCCGTTAAATCCGTCATAGACTTGATATAATTATATAGAAAAAAAATATAAAAATTGGTATAGGCTTCAAAAAAGCACCCAGCTGGAAACCAAGAAGATAGCTGGGTGCTTTGATTTTCAGGTGGAACTTTAAAGCTTTAAACGTCAATATGTGTGTTCGAACCCCACGAACACCCACAGCCCCTAAATCCTGGATCCGCCACTGTTCAACCCTTTCCTAAACTTGTGGATTGCGAAAATTTTAGTACACCGGACTGGGATTTTCACTAAAATGTTTATATCATTTAAGGAAAGTTTTGTGTATGTTAGTGCTTAGCCACTATATATGCTAGAATCACCTGAGTTTGTTTTTGCTATTATTATAACTAACTGAATAATGGATATGGTTTTGTTTGGATATATGATCTTAATATAACTCAATAAAATAATTTATTTAACAGAAAATGAACTATGAATTAATGGGCAACTAGTAATAAAGATATCCACTTGAATTTTCTAAAAAAAATCTATTGGAGACAAAGGGACAGATTTAACTGGATAAGGCCTAGAGCATATAATTCCACTTTAATTTCCACAATAATAAATTACATAACATATACTATATGGTTAATCTGCATGGAAGTCACTAGTGAAAGTTTTAATTAGTGGGCACATAAGTGATTAGTATGATTAAGCAACTTCTATTCTCCACATAATTAACTTTGCCCTAATACTGTATATTAATAGAACTACTATACTAATCTCTTTGTGTCCCCCTTTGATTTGCTAATTAATCTTAGTTAATTAAAAAAGTTTCTTTGTTCTATTTTTGGGACATACATTTAGTAAGCCTCAACATCAACATTATTAAGATCTATCACAAAGGTTTATTAAATTTTTTTAGCTTCTTTCTTTCGATCGAAAATAGGTAAAGTTTTTTGTGGCCACCAGGTTGACATCAGTGGCGGAACCAGGATTTTCACTAAGGGGGTTCAGAAGTAAACTTATGAACTAGTCAAAGGGGGTTCAACATCTATTATAGACACATAAAAAAAAAAAATTTAAGCATGCATGTATAATTTTCTGTCCATGGAGTTCATCAAAGGTGGCCCTGCCCCTTGTTGGCGTAAAGATATTGGTCCTTCACTTGTTGATCGATCACATGCAAGTCAAACTCGCTCTCTTATCATGTTTTTCGCTCACTCGCTTGAATCGAACTAAATCAATCTTTTAGTTGGCGAATCATTATTTTTTCGCTCTCTTGCTATTATCCACATTACTAAGTCACCAAAAGAGCCAACATGGGTTGTGGTGCAGTGGATGGAGTTGTTCCATCCTTAACCAGAGGTTGAGGGTTCGACTCTGGGTATGGAGAAAACTCTGTTGGGAGTGCTGCCACCCTAATGGGCCCTGCAATGCGCGATCCGGATTAATCGAGGCTCCAATGCAGGTACCGGACACCGAATGGGAAATCGAAAAAAAAGGTCACCAAAAGAAACAAATGTGATTAAAAAACAAAGAAGCAAATATAAATGTTTAATTTGATTTGTGAATCTACAATATTTTGAGAAGAAAATTATACTCATCGACTAAAGTAAGTTGAGTTTACATACATAAATACAAGTGTCCTAACCAAATTGAGTTTACATACATAAATACAAGTGTCCTAACCAAAAACAAAACGAAACCAATGTGGGTTGTAGTGCAGTGTAGGATTGATCCACCTTTAACTAGAGGTCTAGGGTTCGAGTTCCGGGTATGGAGAAAATTCTATTGAGAGCACTACCCCATAATGGGTCGTGCAACACGCGATTCGAATTAATCAAATTTCAATATGGACACCAAACATCGAATGGGAATGGGAAATAAAAAAAAGACAACAAATGAAAGAAAAAGAAAGGCATATTGCATCAACAAGAAAAGGTAACTCCATTTTCATAATACAATAATAATATTTCTATGATGATGTACTAAAACAATTATCATTTCACAGTTACAATAATAATTGATCAAAAGTGCTTGTAATGATTAATCTTGAAGTAATGTTTCATGCATCATCAAATTAAACCTGAAACAGTTACAACCATTTGAGAATGTTTTTCTATGTTGTAATTGTGGATAAGAATTTGACAAACATATTTTCTTTTGAGACATTACATCATTTTAATATTAGCATTTGCTAGAAGATGAAACAATTTTGAAACAATTTGAGTAATGGAGACATAGAGATTCGAGTCCGATTCAAAATTTAAACTTGATAAATTCAACTTTCGAAAATTTCAGCACTACTAAATTAGTTGTATTTTTGAAATTGTAGACCAAAAAATTTAATAATTTTTCACTTATATATTTGTCAATAAATGGGAGGAGGGAGGGCATGTGCGTGCACATGCGCAGGAGCGGACCTATGACAATTGTTTTGGTGTTCCGACACCCATTAAATTCGAGGCAGATTAGATATAATAATGTAAGAATTGTATAAAACTAGTATAAGTCTTAGAAAAGCACCCAATAAACCATGAACATAGCTGTGTGCTTTAATTTTCGATAGAACCTTAAAGTTTAATTTTCGGCATGACTATATGTGTTCGAACCTCCCGAGCACCCACAACTCATAAATCCTAAATCCGCCACTGTGGGGTTGGGGTGGGGTGGGGGTGGGGGGTTATCAACTTATGTGCTCAAATGTGTTGGATTTGCAATTGGACATTACAAGAGGGTGATATATCCAATCACTCACTCTAATATGGGCATGACACACCCCACTTTCTATTCTCTACTATTTTCTGGCATTGTTGGGGTTTGGTTTCGATATTTTTTATAATTTATTAAAGTAAAAATAATCATTTTCAGACATATAATTGAAATATTATTCATATACTCAAAATTCATGAAAAATTAGCAAAATATATGACACGGTCATGAAATAAGTTCGAAATCCATTACAGTGACATATATTTTCAAAATCATCAAAATATCTAGATCTTTTATTGGTTTAAATTCAAAATTCATGACACTATCATTATATTCTTTGCATTTAAAATAGCTATTTAAATGCACATGCCGACAAATCTCTCTTTTGTTGTTCTCATAGTATGCACTCTACACTGCAGGTGCCCCACGTCGAGGACATTCTCTGAAAAAATGATCGAAGGACCACACCATAACACATCGCAATTGCATGCACTACACTGTATCCAGAAGATCCAACTGATCCGGAATATTCACTTCAGAATAGCCACTTCGACAAGACTGACCCTGTTATTGATATACTGACCTATGAAACCTTTTCTCTAAACCGTGAGCCATGCCGGCTCCCACTGAAACTATTCTGATAACGCAACCTCTTATAGCTGCCCCTTGAGCGTACCGATGCATCTCCTCCATAATCTGGACATAATCAAAATAAAATATCTATCGGCGGCAAACAAACTCTATGTAGCCAGAAGAGAAATATCAATCTCCGAATAAAACATCGTATCCTTTCATACTCGGTCGACACAAGATAGATGTAGCATGACAGGCCAGCTCATGAAATAGCTATTTGTATGTATATTTACCGAAAATGACATCTCAATAAAATTAGTTGTCTAAAAAAATATTTAATAAAAGGCATACATATATATAATATATACAAAATTACAATTACTTAAATTATTTTATCAATTTTTATATATTTGTTAGATTTAATGTTGTGTTCTTAAAAAATATAAAATCTTATGCTAAACTTTTGTAGTAATGTTAGTACGAATAAAATTAAGAATTAATTCTAGTTGATATGATGTTAGTAATGTGTTTGCAATATATTATATTGGATGTTGTTGTAAAAACTTTATTCATTACTATGAACACTCAAGACGTTTAATCCACAAATCTAAACTATTTTTTAATGAAAAATAGACAGTTTTTGTATTTTTTTTTTCTTACAATTTTCAATATTATTTAAAATAAACATAAAATCATAAACTTTACTATTAAAAAAAATTGTGGCTCGACATTTTTGGACTTAAAGCTGATGTTTTACTAAATTTACCTTGAGCAACCCCTGGTTTAATATCTAATTATTTATTAATCAAACTTATTAGTTCAAGCATTAGATTTTTGAAGTGCAGTTGCTTTAAACTTGTCTAAAATTAGCTTTTGACGTGTGTAACTTCAAACATATGTGAAGTTAAGCTTTGGTATGATAAACTTTATATGCACATGTCTATAATTAAAAATACAACAACAACAAACCCAGTGTATTCCCACCTAGTGGGGTCTGGGGGTACGATGTACGCAGTCCATACCTCTACCTCTGATGAAGTAGAAAGGCTGTTTCCGAAAGACCCCCGGCTCAAGGCACGGGATACCACACAAACACATAGTAAAGCACAGAAGCAGATTACATAACATAAATACGGCACCCATAATTATTATAAAACAGAGGAAAGCAGAGGAAAGCACACAGATTCGTAATAAAACATGAAACACGGAACACGGAATCATAACAGGAATAAAACCCCCACCAAGTAATAATCTACACTTGTATATTTAAAATTAATTATGAACCAATTCAAACTGTAAATTTTATGGACACTTGGGACTACGTGTGCACTTTCCCATTCGTGCATTGGCAATCCCTTATGTTTTATCTAATTTCCAAGAGATAATAAAATGGCAAATGATGTGTTTAATATGATAGTAGAAAATGTTTCTAATATTGAAGATGTAGAAAGTATTTTACTAGAAAATTGATCAAAACAAATCATTTCCCTAATTAATGAATTGGAGTCAAAAAAAAAATTCTACATATATTTCAACTGTTAATTCATTCTCAACAATATCAATGTAACTAGTTAACTCATCATAAAAGCACAATCAACGTATCTTAAATTCTTAATCATAAATTTGTCACAATTGTTTAGTTCTTTGCTAAACGCTATATATTCATTTTGAAACTCGATAAATTTAAATTTATTTTTAAAAAATTGATATTAATCAGTAAAACACTCTCTAATAAAGACAATTTTATACTCATAATTCAAACATCAAAACTTGTAATTAAGAACGAAAAAATATATACCAACACGGCAAAAGGATCCTTCATACTCAATAACTAGTAACGGAAAAAAAATTACTCAATAACTAGTTAACTTATTAGAAAAACATAATCAACATACATTATCATAAACTTTTCAAAACTTTATTCTAGTTTTTTCACTCTATATTTTTTTTTTTCTATCCGGTGTCCGGTGCCCACATTGGAGCCCCGACTAATCTGGATCTCGCGTTGTTGGGCTCATTAAGGTGGCAGCGGTCCCAACAGAGTTTTCTCCATACGCAGGGTCGAACCCTCGACCTCTAGTTAAGGGTGAAGCAGCCTCATCCACTGCACCACAACTCATGTTGGTCACTCTATATTCATTATTACTCTTGAGATTCGACTAGATTTATCGAACGCATAATAGGACGGAGGATGAGATCAAGGACAGAATGGACATCTGAGATGAAATTAGAGTTAATTCTGAAGAGATAGTCTAAAGCGCGTGTCTGATAAAACTATCACGATTTAATTTCATGAGTCATGATGGCACTTATTTTAAACTCACCAGTAGGTAAGTCAAAGTGTAGCCCGAAAAGACAAGTAATGGGATAATTGATGGAAGGTATGTTAAATACCAAAATTAAACATACAATAGGAGTATTGTAACCGGTAAAAATAAGCACAAAGATATATATATATATATATATATATAAATTACACAAACCCACAACTTAAGTTTCACTTATTACAAAAAATTCCATCTCTCCAGACATATTACAAAAATTTCATTTTTCTCTAAAATACATATACATAACTTTCTATGTATATGTCGGCCCTGTTATGTATATGAATCGGTTTTGTTATGTATATATCGGCCTTATTATGTAAATGTCAGTCTTGTCATACTTGTTATGTATATGAATCAGCTTTGTTATGTATATGTCGGTCTTGTCATATACAAAGGTTTCTATGTATATGTCGGCCTTATTATGTATATGAATCAGGAGAGAGAATAAGTAATTAAGGAAGTGGGAGAGAGTGTAAATAATTCAAATAAGGTTGGGATTTATGTTATTTTTACTATATATATATATAAGAGAGAGAAGGGGGGGAGGGGGGGGAGTGAAAGAAAGCAAAATAGCATCCCACGACCTAGTAAGGTCGGTATAAGAGCCACTAAATTCAAATAAGAGTACTAATAGTATCACAATAACTAAGCACTATCAAAAAAAATAGAAGAAGAGAGAATCAACTCGGACTCTAAAAGCTCACCCTATCTCCAAATTTTGAAAACAAACTGAATAGAGTGCCAGCGATGACAACTAGTACTCAAATATGCATCAGAAAAGATGCAGAAATGTTGTATAAGTACCAAAACAAAAGGTACTTAATAGGCATTTTCGATCAATTGAGCTAAATCATGCTAAAAGCATAATAAGATGCGAAAATGTAAACTAAAGGCAGGAATTAAGAGGCAAACATGAAATAATACTTCGACTGACAGATAAAAAATAATGAAATAAATAAAGTCGAAGAAATACAAGCTAACTATAGGCTAACTGAGCCTCCATAATCCCAGAAGGCGCAAACAAGAAAAGATTAATCCAAGAGAGCCCCCATAAGCCTGATGAATTCAATTAAGAGAGCCACCGACAATGGTAATAATTATAAAGTAATGGACCACCGAAATCATACTTATGAATCCATTTGTGCCATCACCACTAGAATCGAACCGGATCCTTAACATTATAAGTGAACAATAAATGTCGGACTCAAATTGAACTCTAATATCATACATATCGGACTGAAATAAAAAATTTTGTATAATAAGTGAATAGTAAGTGTCCGACTCGAATTAGTCTTTAAGATAAATACGATAAATAGTTTAATCAAGAATTTGAAAGGTATCAAAATTGCCCTAAGGTTTAAGGATACATGTAAGACGAAGAAAGAAGATCTCTTAAGTCTATAAGTAGCTATTTAGGAATTTGACCTAAAATAAGGTCAGCAAAGCCGGCTTCTAATTCCGAGAGTGCATACTAAGGCAATTTTGTCAAGATGCATTATTATATCCTTGAAATTTTAAATATCTCGAAAAGATGCGTACGCCGCATTCTTAATTGATACGAATATATTTAAACGTGTCTAAAACTTTTCTAGCGTTAAAAGGCATTTGTTTGTCTCTTATAAATTCGAGACAAATTTTCTTATCCATTTTATTCGTTTGCACTCTTTATTTTGCAATGAGTTTTGAATTAATTTGCAACTCGCCTCACTCCCTCCAAATAAGTTTTTCCTCTCTTTTTGTTTTAGTAGTAACGATAGATCTTGGATAATTTTACAACCTATCTTATTTAGCCTCATATGAATTAACGAGTAGATCTTATCTATCGAATCAGGCCCAACAAAATCTATTAATTAATATAAAAAGATGGATGAAAGGGATAACTATTATGATGTGCTAATTATGTATTAGCGTTTCATATCTTGGAATTACAATAATATACTAAAGAAAACACACAGATTCTAAAACATGCAAAATATTCAATTAATTCAAACATAAACATTAAATATTAAAATAAGAAACGAGAAAACCAAATAGTAAGTAATTTAAAAACCTAAAATAGCATACTTTAGTTATATTTTTTTGGATTCTACATTAGCTAATTTACCAAATCATGGAACACTTAAATATCATATCATCAAACAATTTACTAGGGCTAAATAATAAAAGGTTTACAACCACTTTTCTAATCCATCTTTTTTTTTATTCTGTTTCTGCGTGTGCATACATGTATATAGTGCATATGGCTTTAATTGTGTGTGCACGTTGTCTATTCCCACTTTGCATTCTATGCGTGTGTGTTGTATCTTTTTTTTTTTTAAAATGCATGCATGCATTATAAGTGATTTATTATATAGCCACATACTAATTGCACATCAACTAACGTAATTATACACTTTTGAACATTAATAACTTTAAAACCATCTCATCAAAAATTCAAAAAAATAATCTAGTTAACATTATTTCGAAACACCAACCAACATATAAATGAAGACGTAAAGCATCAAACTACATCTAATTATAAACTGCGCATACCAAATAAAGAAAGTCATCAAAATAACTTTGTTCATGCTTCGATTTACAACAAGACTCGTCAAAATAAAAAAAAATACGAAGTTGAATAAAAACCTGTATGACGAACGAAGCCATCGGAGACTCAAACAAAAACTTGAACTCAATCCTCTACTACTTTTCCTCCTTTTTCTCTTGTGTTCATTACCATTTTTCTATTTTTCTCCCTCTATTTCTTACTTCTTTTCTTTCTGTTTTTCGCACTTCTTTTCCTTCTCTCTCACATTCTTTTCTTGTTTTCTCCCTTTTTCTTTCTTCTTTTCTTTCTGTTTTTCTCACTTTCTTTTCTTGTTTTCTTTCACAAAATGTTGTTCTCCTCTTTTTGTTTTTGTCCGTGTCTGTTGTGTGTATTGTTATATAGAGATGTAGGAGGGAGGAAAGTTGAGAGAGTTGGAGGAAAAAGTGAGGGTGGTTGGGGTAGTTTAGGATAAGATAAAATTTTCAATTTTTTTTTTTTAAAAAAGACAATGATAATAACAAATAAACTAATTAATTTTAATATTTTAAAAAAATAAAAATACAATAAAATTTTAAAAATAGTTAAAATAAATATAATTAAGATAGTACTAAAACTACTAACTTATTTGTTTAAAATTTTAAAATAATTTTTTTTAATTTTTGTATTATTTTTTTTAAATTAGAATAAAATAAAACAAAAAATCTCAAAATCAACTTTATTTTTTAACTAAAAATTTATTAAAATAAAATAAGAATTTAAATAATATTAGACCAAATATAAATATTTAATTTCGAAAAAAATATATATATTAAACTTGGGGAGGGTCAAAAATCATGTGTCTACATTCTATAATAAAAATAAATTTTTTCTTGGAATTGAATATGAGATCTTCAATTAAGAATGAAAGGGTACAAATAATCTGGATCGGAATCGGGTAGAATAGAGAGGATCATTCATAACCCCTAAACAGATATCGAACCCTCTTCAACTTCTTCATTTTTGTACCTTCTATGTTATAAATTTTGATTTTGTCATTGCATATCAATCCATCACAATTACTACATATTACAGAATGACTTCATACAAAAAACAAAAGTTAGTTCATATTTGGAGATCATTAATTAAGAATTGTTAGGACACCATAATAGTCACATATTATTTATTTATATTTGATTAGAATTGTATAGCTTATCTCTTAGAGAGTTTGTGTTCAACTATACTATGTACAACATCTTGTATATATTGAGGCAAAAGCCCTCTCTGAATATAATTGAGTGAAAATCTTTTCATGGTATCAAAGCCTTGCGAAGACTCACTCCCCACAATGGCACTTTCCTCAATTACCAGTATCACCTCACAAAACCCTTCCCAGAATTTTTCGTCGCTCGCAACCAACGTTAATCAGTCTCATCTTCTCAAATTAGACTGTCATAACTATATTGTACGGAAATCACAAATTCTCCCAGTTCTAAGGAGTAACAAATTCGAGGGATATGTGGATGGTACGCACAAGTGCTCTCCAAAGTTCACTCCAAATAGCTCATCTGAAGCAACCTCAACTGACGGGGTCATCAATCCAGCGTACAATTTATGGATCAAACAAGACCAACTTTTATTGAGTTGGATTCTCTCTACCTCACCAAAGGGATTTTAGCCCAAGTAGTCGGTTGTACAACATCTCAGGCGGTTTGGCAAGCACTTGAGATGATGTTTGCATCGCAATCCAAGGCTTGGATAATGCAACTAAGGTTGCAATTACAAACCACAAAGAAAGAAAACTCATCCATGGTAGAATATCTTCAAAAAATAAAGACTTGTGCCGATAATCTCGCAGTTGCGGCACACCCGATCACTGATGATGATCTTGTCTTATATATTATTGGAGGACTTAGACAAGAATATGATGTTGTGGTTGTCTCAGTCACTACTAGGGCCGAGTTAATTTCATTAGCCGATCTCCATGGCTTGCTTTTAAGTCAAGAGTATCGTTTGGAGCAAATGACAAGTACAGAACAAGGATTAAGCCAAGCCAACTTTTCTACTAGACAATCCAACAATACTAAGAATGATAACTCCTTTAAGCAGCCTACTAATGTCAATAACAATCAGGCTTATGGTGGTAGATCTGGACGAGGATGAGGACGAGGTCGAGGTCGCAATGCAAACTCATCCAACCAAAATCAATGTCAAGTTTGCCATAAATTTGGTCACTCCACCTTGGTTTGCTACCATCGTTTTGACCATGCCTATCAAGCTCCTTCCAAATCGCATATGGTTGCTCTCATTGCACAACCTTCTATGGTTGGAGACTCAAATTGGTATCCGAATTCTGGAGCTACTCATTATTTAACTAACGATATGCAGAATATGGCGGTACGAGGAGAGTATATGGGAAACGATCAAATTCATATTGGTAATGGCACAGGTTTAACAATTTCTCACTTTGGTAATGCTATCTTACCTACAATTAGTCGACCTTTGCATTTATCTAATGTATTATTGGTGCCTAAAATTACCAAGAATTTGCTTAGTGTAGCAAATTTCACTTCTGATAATGATGTTATATTTGAGTTTCACCCTCGTTTTTGTCTTATGAAGGATCGGGCAACGGGGAAAGTACCACTGCGCGGGACTCTTGAGCATGGCCTTTATTGTCTCCTTGCAACCCAGTTACTCGATCAGCCTTCTTTCTCAAATAAGTCACAGGGTTTTCATGTCTCCAAGCCATCTTTTGATCTATGGCATAGTCGTTTAGGTCACTCGTCTCTACGAGTAGTCAATGGTATTATTAGGAGTCGTTCTTTACCGGTCAAATTGAGTCCTTAGTCTAGTGTTTATTCTTCTTGCCAATATGGCAAGAGTCACAAATTGTCGTTTTCTAATTCTAGTTCTAGTGCTAGTTTTCCCCTTGATTTGATCCACAGTGATGTATGGGGTCTTGCTTCACAATTGGCTAGTAATAAATATCGTTATTATGTTTCTTTTATTGATGACTTTAGCAAATTTACATGGCTATTTCCTGTGAGTTCCAAAAATGAAGTTTATACAATATTTTTACGGTTTAAAACTCGAGTCGAGAAGTTCTTTGATCGCCATATAAAAGTGGTACAATCTGATTGGGGTGGTGAATATAGGAAATTATCCAACTTTTTTGCTCAAGATGGGATCATTCATCACATATCTTGTCCCCATACGCATAAACAAAATGGTACTGCCGAAAGAAAACATCGTCATATTGTTGAAATGAGGTTAACACTTCTCGCACATGCGTCCCTTCCTCTCATCTTTTGGGATCATTCTTTTGCTACTACCGTTTACAATATAAATCATATCCCAACACCTTCGCTCAATAATGTTTCACCTTATGAGAAGTTGTTCAAACAAATTCCTGATTACTATTTTCTAAACACTTTTGGTTGCGCGTGTTTCCCATTCCTTCGTCCCTATAATTCTTACAAACTATCCTTCCGATTCTTAAAGTGTATTTTCTTGGTGTATAGTGAAAATCATAAAGGATATCAGTGTTTACATGTCCCTAGTGGCCGAATATATATCTCTCGGCATATGGTTTTTGACGAGTTACAATTTCTTTTTGTTAGTTTATCTTCGACTTCAAATAGAGCATCGACTTCTCACTCTACTATCATGACCTCCTTACCCATCATTGCCCCTTGTAATTCCACTTCGACTATCAATTCTGTCAATAATAGTTTTGTAGCAGATGTTGTCTCGCCAATTCCATCGTTAAACTCATCAAATCCTTTTTCACCAAGTCCATCGTCAAGCTCACCGGTGTGTTTTTTGGTCCCATTCAATTTTTCTCCGTTTTCCATCCCTGCTATTAACCTTACTGTTGATCTTTCAGTACCTATTGATACACCTACCGTTGCTCCTAATTCTCAACCACCGGCTGCTCGGACCACATCCTTTGTACCTCATCCTATGGTCACCAGGAGTAAAAACAAATCACAACTTCTCCAAGCTCATATTGCCACAAAATATCCTTTGTCTCCATCTACCCTTCCACCTGAACCTAACTGTTTTAGCCAAGCCAACAAGGATCCAAAATGGCTAAAGGCTATGCAAGAAGAGTACAACGCCCTCTTGCAAAACGATACTTGATCCCTTGTTCCATCCTTCACGGCAAATAATATTGTGGGATGCAAATGGATTTTTAAGTTAAAACTCAATCCTAGTGGCTCCATTGAACGTTACAAGGCTCGTTTAGTGGCAAAGGGATTTAGCCAAGAGGCTGGCGTGGACTATCATGAAACATTCAGTCCCGTGGTAAAGTCTACAACGATCCGAGTGGTTTTGTCTTTAGTTCTGTCCAAAGGGTGGTCTTTACGGTAGCTCGACGTCAAAAATGCATTTTTTCACGGGAAATTACATGAAGAGGTATACATGTCTCAACCCCCTGGATTTACTGATCCAAGATATCCCAACCATGTGTGCAAGCTTCACAAAGCCCTTTATGGCCTTAAACAAGCACCTCGGGCATGGTTTGAGAAGCTTAGCCCGAAATTGCTTGAACTCAATTTTGTACCTTCCAAATCTGATACGTCTCTGTTTATATGCAATTTTGACGGCCATATTACTATTATCTTGGTGTATATGGATGATCTTATTGTTACAGGAAGTTCTAATGAGTTCATTGCAAGTCTTGTTCTTCAATTGTCTAATGCCTTTGCTGTAAAAGATCTTGGTAATCTACACTACTTTCTTGGTGTTGAGGTCCATTATCAGCCCACTGGATTGACGCTTACTCAATCACAATACATACGAGAACTCCTTGCTTGTGCCAATATGGATGGTACAAAGCCAATTGGTACTGTTGACACTCAATTTTTTCTCTCCATGCCTAAAATTAATGTCTTCAGACTTTTTGTTTGTTAAAGGGCACGAAGCATAATTTTCACATCTTTTTACAATTGTTTAATAAATTATTGATAATTATCCTTTCTTTAGGATTTTAATCAATTTTTTGTCATATTTTTATTTTTTATAATTTATTAATAATTTTTCTAATTTTAGAATTTTTACCAATTCATTATCGTTCTTAACATTTTACAATCACCCGCACACGTGCACGACATGACGTTGTATATATATATATATGTATATATTTTTATAGTATTTTTAAATTAATTATATTTTAATAATTTTAATATTCGTTACATTTTCTCATTCAACATCTATATTTTACAGTCCGCAAACGCTGAGTCGAATCAATTATTTTTGTGCAGTATAATAATTTGATGTCTTATAACATCCGACAACGACTACACAATAATGTCTTGTCACGTCCGACAATGACCACTAAATGTTGTTTTGTCACATCTAACAATGACCACTCAATGACACTACCCTTTGGACAATAACTCTATCCATTGGTCAAAAGGATGAACATCGTTTGGTTAATATCTTAAGAACTAAAGGATGTGCTATTATAAAATGAGGGGACACCCCTTTATCCATTGGATAATAGGAGTGCCCAATTTTATTATAAATAGGCAAGGATTGAAGACAATTTTATTCATCTTTTCTCTCTACACACACATTTTCATACACCCACACATATCTTTTCTCTCTCTCAAATACATACACAAAAAAAAAACACAAGATAAAATCTTTCCTTATTTTTCATTTTCTCTCTCAAAAATACACTAATGCATATGCATATTTTTTAATCACACACACATTATATTCTTCTTTCTCCCCTCTCTCAAGAATAAACAAATACACACAAATTTTTTCTCCTTTTCTATATCTCAAACACACAAAAAACACACATATACACATAAAATAAAATAAATTTTTGCTCCCTATTTTGGTGGAATTTCACCATTTATATATTTATATATATATATATATATATATATATATATTCTCAAGTGTTGTTGTTGCTATTCATATTTCTTACTGTTCATGACCGAAACTTTGTGTCCCATTGACTTTCTTTCTTTTATCCATTTCCATCAATCTTCGTTATATTTTTTAAGAGTTTTGTTGATTGATATTTTATGTGAATTTATTTTTGTATTTCTTTGTTTATGGATGCTTAATGATGGTTATTGTCACTTCTCAGTGAATGTTCACATTTTTCAATCATGTTTGAACTATTATTTCTATTTTATTACATTACTCTGTTATACAATTAGGAATTTTACTCTATTTTTGTTAATTTCAATTACTTCGTCATGGCTACATCATTTTATTCATTAACTTTGACCTTTTTGTCATTTTATTATTTTAATCATTGATAATCATTTGAATTGCTATGTATGATTTTGATATGTGTTTAGTGACTTTGTTAATTTTTCATCATTTTTCATTGTTATTAAATACCACTAATTATTTGGCCGATGACAATATCTATCTGTCAGATACTTGAGGCCACTCCATTACAAATGACAGATTTTATTTTCAAAAGATTACTATTTTATATCAAAATAAATGCTTGGCCAATGACATTATCTCTCCATCGGATACTTGAGGTCATCTCATGACAAAAGACGGATTTTAATTTCTCAAAGTTTACTTATTTACATCAAAAATAAATGCTTGGCCAATGACATTATCTCTCCGTCGGATACTTGAGGCCACCCCATTACAAAGACGGACTTTATTTTTCTCAAGTTTATTTATTCATATCAAGTATCAATACAATGGCCGATGAAAAATTATTATTAATTTGAGGCCTCCTTAAACAAAAGACGAACTTTACGTGTATAAATACGTAATAAAATAAATATTTTGGGCGATGATGAAACTTTATAACAATACAAGATTTTACAGTTCAAATTTAGACAAGAGGATTTAGGACGGCCAATTAATTGAGCAACCACTTCGTAGCAAAACGATTTAGGACGGTCAATTAATTGAGCAACCATTTCGCAGTCATGACTTTATCTGAAACCACTTTTTAACAAGAAAATATCTTTTAAAATATTTATATACACATATACTTGTTCAATTTATTTTGATTATTATTTATTCGTTACTAACATTTTTACAAGTGTTTATACAGGTTATTTGGATTACTTGTCGAGAGTTGCATTCAAAGAGGCCCTTTTAGTTTTGTATTGTATTTTTATATTTGTACAAATGTTATTATAGTGAAAACTTTATTTTTGGGGTGTTGGACGAAATTTTCTTTATACAACTTCACCTCGCGTTTATACAAACTTAGATCGTTAATGTTTACACTAATAAATTAAATTAATCAAATTAGTTTAATGCAAACTTATAATCAATGTCTAGCCCACATAACGGGGAAAACAAATTGTG
>NC_061120.1:216138561-216145431 GCF_002878395.1 Capsicum annuum | reverse complement strand
AAACTCAAAATCAAGAAAAGGGGCACCTCTAAACTCAAAATCAACCAATTAGGTACCTCTAAATTCAAAAATCAAAAAAAGGGGTACCTCTAAACTCAAAATCAACAAACGGGGTACCTCAAAACTATGGTGTGATAATCTATCCGCTACCTACCTCACTGCCAATCCTATATTTTTCATGTGCGAACCAAATATATTGAGTTAGATTTTCATTTTGTTCAAGAGAAAGTGGCCTCAAAGGACTTGAACGTTTGCTGGATCAGTTAACAGACATCTTCACCAAGAGCCTTCCTTCCCATCAGTTTCATCTCCTGCGTTCCAAGCTTGCAGTTGCCCAGCCACTGCTCAGCTTGCGGGGGCATGTTAGGACACCATAATAGTCACATATTAGAGAATTTGTGTCAACTATACCGTGTATAGCATCTTGTATTTATTGAGGCAAAAGCCCTCTCTGAATATAATTGAGTGTAAACCTTTTCAAGAATGAAAAGTTACATATCATCAGAAGCGGAGCCAGTTAAACCAAACTTGATCAACGAAAATGAAATCTCCAATTAAGAACAACGAAATTCCTATCATCAAAACCAAAACCAAATAGATCAGAATCGATCGTCCGAAACCCCTTCAATAGGCATCAAAACACCCTTCAATTTCTTCATTTCTTACACTTACACTAAATTCTACTTCACTCCGTCACAACCGTTACATTTTACTAAAGTCTATATATAAAACCCAAAAAGTTAGTCCCCACACACACTTCCACTCACTCCAATCCCACCTCAACTCCCTCTAATCCCTAAAACTCACAAAAAATGTCTCACCCAAATCCCGATCCAACTCCGGCCCTGGAAGATTCAAAATCCGATCAACCTCCGGCACCTTCAATTGCTCCAGAAATTCGTAGCGGAAAGCGTGAATCCTGTTACAAAGAAGATCCAGACAACACTTTACACCAGCCAAAAAGACGAAAAAACTGCCCAACTGCTTTAGATAAATTCGATTCACTGAATTCAGTTACGAATTTCGGATTTTCCTTTTCGTTTGATTCGAAATTCTCTGGTTGTTCGACTCCCGAAGTTACTCCGAAATTCGGATCTTTTAATCGGGTCAAACCCGGTTCGAGCAAAGATTCAAAATCTGAAGAAACGGAGCTTAAAGAAGGAGGAAAATCGGATGTTATTGTTGAGAAGAATTCATTGGATTTGTTAACTGTAGATTGAAATGGATCGGAACTATAGAGTGAATTGACTGAATTACCCTCATCGGAGAATCACCGACGCCGACGGGATGAAGGGTGGCGGAAATGGGATGATGTGTGTGGTTATATTTGCAAATGTGGCTATATTTGTTTAAGTGGCTATATTTGTAAAGGTGGTTATATTTGTAAACACTGAAAACAAGAGCTTCTTTTTGTTGTAATTTTTGTGTGAGTAGTAATAATGGTAATGAATGAGTTGATGTTTTTGTTTTATGCTTTTTGTTTGTGTTTAGTGATATATTAATCTTTTTTTATTCCCTAAACTTTATTGGGAATAAATTTTATTTTTATGTTTTTACTATAATTTGAAGTAGGAGCTTGTTGTTATATGCAAATTATATTTTGTGGTTTGATGAGGATAATTAAGTTGATACATTGAATTTATAATAAGAATTCGAGAACACCCAAAACCTTTTAGAGTTTGACCCAAAATTGTTTAGTAGAAACGCATCATATATTTGATGTGCAACTGAAACATATCGTAATTAAATATCTAAATTTAAATAATTGATATATCTTGCCTATTTATTTCGTTAGCTCCTTATCAATCTATTCTCACCTAGTCACCAAAGGAGGATTACAAACTTCGAATAGTCAAAATGATCTATTTGACTAAAAACGTGAAAATAAATCCAAAAAAGATAGGTCTTAATATTGGTAATAATTGACATTTCCTTTTCAATAAAAAAAAAAATTCACAAATAACGACATAAATAATACTTCATTGCTTTTTAATGAAACCACTAAATTGCACGTGTGAGATGTTTCCTTGTCATGTCTTGTGTTACTAGTGAAACTAGTGATTGATATTCCATAGACCATAGTACAACCTACACGTGTGTTGTCAGTGGCGGAGTCAGAATTTTTGCTAAGGAGGTTCACAAATAAATATATGAACAGATCAAAGAAGGTTCAACATTTATTATATACACAAAAAATAATTTTAATCAATCATAAATAATATAAATTTTCGTCCAAACCCCTTGCCAAAGGATAGCTCCTAAGTTGTTACGAATCAATTTCCGACACATAATCACTCAAGGAAATTGCGCTAGATGTGTAGGTCACAAGTGTTTAGTGGGAAGGCTGGTTCATAACGTGTGCACGTCAAAACACACACATTAGATGTGTTTAGTGGGAAGGAAAATGTTTTCTTGAAATATATTTATTTAAAAATAATTAATGATTTTTTATTTAATTTCGTGTCTTTGATATGTAATTAAAATAATATTGCAAAGTATTTGTAAATTAGAGTTGTCAAAATGGGCTGATCCAACCTAACCCAACCTAATCCTAACGGGCTAGAGAATTAAATGGACTAGAACGGACTAGTCCTTTTGACTAAAGGTTCTTTATAATAGCGTCCCAATCCAGTCCTAAGTGGGCTGCGGGTTGGGATGGATTGACCCTTCAAAAAAAATAAAAGCAATTCGAAACATGATAAATTAAAATATTGTAAGTACTAGACTATCACCAACTTTTATGGTTTCACTTTAATATATCTCCTACTAGTTTTTAGCATGTTACAGGCATCTTATTAATACCTTTAAGGGTCGTTAGGTTATCTCGATTTAATTAATCTCGAAATTAGTTATTTCACCATGTATACGGATAATTTATCTCATTACTATGGTGTAAATGGTGCGATAAATAATGTTGATACTAACTAATACCTCACACCAAATATGGGATAAAATAGTCCTTCATTTTATCTCGAACTATTTATCCCTTATACCTCACTCTAAATGATCGCTTAGTTGTAATTAGCTCATGGCATTTATTGTAATAAGCAAAGAAATGATGATTAGCTACAAATTCCATCGAAAAATTCTAATATGGTTAAGATAATAAAAATAGATATAGACAAAGTATCTACATAAAAACAGCAAGATTATAACGGAAGAGAGCCTACATTTAAAGAACAAAACATTGCATTAAGCAAAGACAACAACTACTAAACCATCACGAGTAAAATCAACTTTTTAAAGTTCACAACTAAAAGCAGGATAGCAGATATTTCAAACACACACTAAGAACTTTCAAAAAAATAGTATCAACCATAAAAAAATAAGTAGCTAGTTAGAAAAGATTAACAAAATTCTAATTTCTAATAAATAAATGACCAATTTAAAAATATTTAATAATTATTTTTAATGTCCTAGCCCATGGACTAGCCTCTAAGGTTGACGGGTTAGGCCTCTAAGGCCGACGGGCCAAGTAAGGCTGGGCTTATAAGCCTCGTTTCTAAATAGGTTGAAAAAATTTAGCCCAACTCCACTTAATTAAAAAGTTAGGTTGGATCGGCCTCACGGGCTAAGCCCATTTTAATAGCTCTATTGTGAATAATCTAAGCAAATATCACGGGGGTGGCCAATGACGACAAGGGTGAGGTGTGGGGTATGACTATGGAAAAGGAGACACTTAGTGTGGGGCATTATTTGTGCAACTTATTTTCTCTAGTTTCATTAAAAACATTATTTTCCTCATATTTAAAAAACTTATAAATATATTCCAAGATTTTTTTTAAGTAACGAATACACCCAAAATACTTCTTTCATTTAGGTTAGAAAAAGATATTGGTTCGTACGTAAATACTTATCCGCATCAGGTATTTTTAATTTTAATAGTTAAAAATAAATGATGGAATGTCTTTTTTAAGAAAAGAGAAGATGGGTTTTGTAAAGAAGAAACAAAATCATTTACACGTTACATTTTTAAATTTGTTGTTGAAATCAATATTTTTTCTTCCCGCTCGTCATTTGCATGACTAGAAACATAGGTTGAAATTCATTCAAAACGATCTATTTACAATGGTCTTTATAAATTTTGTATGGTAATAGAATGTATGTAAACTTAAAGTTTCTTTTAGCAAATACTGGACAACTTCAGTGACGACTTTTTGTCTTTTCTCATAACTTAACTATGATTTAAGTCATGGATGTATATATGAAAGATGTGTATCTTTCACCTTCATTATTTGATATAATTAGCCAAAAGAGCTTTTACATTTAGGAGTCGTTTGGTAGAGTGTATAACAATAATATAAAATATGGTGTATTAATAATGCTTGTATTAGTAATGTTTGTGTTAGTTATGCTTGCATTAGCTATGCTTATATTCTTTTTGTGCAGTGTTTGATTTGATATATTAAAAATAGTATATTTTATATAATTTTTATATAAAAAAAATATTTGACAAAAATACCCATGAATCCCTCTGTATATTCTTCTTTCTTCTCCTCTCTTCACTGTTTTCTACTATGTGTGTTTTTGCTCTCATGTTTTCATTGTTCTCTACGTATGAATCCCTTTTGGGCAATTTTTCATATTTTCTTCACTTCGTCTAAAACTACAACGAAAACGTCGAACTTTTCGCCAGAAAAAGAATTGGAAAAACAAGAAAAATTAAACAGAGAAAGAAGCGAAAAAAATTGAAAAAACAAGAAAAATTATATTGAGAAAGAGACTTAAGATTTGTTGTTCAATTAGGAAGCTTCTGAAACTAGACTTGCCTTCCATAAAATACTTGAGACTTGTCTTTCGTTTTTTGCTTTCTCTGTTTACTGTTCAATTGGAAAGCTGCCGGGCAATTGAACGACAAAGAGATTGCAAAAAAGAATGGGAAAGTTGCTGGGCAATTGAACGACAAAGAAATTGAAAAAAAATGGGAAAGTTGTTGGACAATTGAACGGTAAAGAGATTGAAAAAAAAATGGGATAGCTGCTGGGCAATTGAACGGCAAAGAGATTGGAAAAAAATGAAGGGTAAATTAGTAATTTAATAAATCAATGCATGTGTTGAAAGCATTGCATTAGTAATACATAAAAAAATGATGGTATTAGTTATGCATAGCATAATACACAATAGAGTGTATAACTAATGCTAGCATTAGTTATACACTGATTAAAAAAGTATACCAAACAAGGTATTAATAATGCATAAAGCTAATGCAAGCATTTATTTTTTTATCACATTCTTACCAAACGATCCCTTATAGTTTAAAAACAAAGAAATGTTTCTATGGTAATACTATATAGTATATGCTAGCTTTTGCTATGCAATCACTCGTTTTGTATATTATTAATATCTTATTTGATATATTTTTTAATGTGTGTATAACTAATATACAATCATTCGTGATCTTTAATCATAACAACCGACCTCTTAGTGATCTTTAATCATAACAACCCAATATAGGGATGGCCCAAATTTTTACATATTCAAATGAAGATGTTGGGCCACATTGGGTTGATTCAGCTAGACCATAATGACCCAAGAAAACTTGTAAAAATAACATAAATCCCGACAGTTTGCAGCTTAATCACAAAAAATTTTGACATTTTGCATAATTATCAAAAATCTCAATTTTGGGTCTATTGAGATATATAATTATCTTTCGATATATTTCTTTTGATTTTGATTCTGTCGAGATACATAATACATCCAACAAAGATACATTTTTTCCTTGTAGAGATACATAATTAGCTTCCGATATAATTTTTTTTATTTTAGATCTGTCGAGACACATAATTAAATCCCCGATACTTCCAACGAAGATACATAATAAGTTAAAATTTTATAATTATTTTGTAAGGGTAGAGATTTGTGTAAATATGGTAAGTTAAGGTGTATGTTATGTTATTTTTTCAAAAAACTTTGAGCAGGTTGAATTATGACACAATTAATACCGTTCACATATAGTTGGTCTGCTTATATAGTTTGAAACTCCTATATTTGATTCAGTTAGTCACACATACGGTTGATATCTTCACATACATTCATCTTCTACTTTAAAAAACATATACATATACATTCAATTAAAATTGAATATTGTATCCATGCCATTTATGTCAGGCTTAGATATTATACGAATATAGTATATTTCGCTATATTTTAAAATAAAAGTAAAAAAATATCGCTATATATTACAAATAAGGAGGCTAAATGGTGCTACTTATGAAATTTTTGCATTAATAATTAAGCCATAACTTATCTTTACTAAATTACATAAAATTTCTATCCTTTTTATTAATTACCTAATTTTTTAATTTTTTTTAAACAGCTGGATACATCCACAAACCCATAAATTTCCAGATACACTCCCTTTGGTCTAGTTAATTTATTATGTGTCTCGATCAAATAGTTTCAAAAATGAATGTATTTCAGTAATCAAATTTATGTATCTCAACTTCAGAATTATGTATCTTGATGCTAATTGTGTATCCGAGTAAAAATGGAGTAATTAACAATTACATTTTTAAGTTCAAAATTATGTATCCTGATGCTAATTATGTATTTGAAATTGTAAATAAAAATTTTTTGTAATTTAACAAAGAATAGAAATATAAAGTAATTAAAGATTAATTTATTGAAATTTATGTAAGTTTTGCTTATAATAACTAGGTTGGACCAAACACTTTTCAGTTTTCATTGGTCAAAATTTGTTGGATCAACACCCAAAGATCATATGTTAAAATTCAGCATAAAAAACTTTTTACAAAAATAAATTCTGGATCATTCCTTGACACTTTGGTACAACAAATTTTCCAACCTGTATGCACCCACCAAAAAAGACCCACATATCTGTCATATTTCTTTTTTTTTTTTTTTTTT
>NC_061120.1:216128972-216135561 GCF_002878395.1 Capsicum annuum | reverse complement strand
ACAATTTGTTTTCCCCGTTATGTGGGCTAGACATTGATTATAAGTTCGTAAGTACTGGGACCAGTAGATTCACAATCCTAAACATGCAATGTCTGGAGATTTTGATAACTGACGCTAAGCTAAGTCAGTGAATGTGTTTTCTGTCATTCTCATCGCAGGAGCTTCTGGTGGTCCATTTAGTTCATTTAGTAGCATCCTAATATCTTACCCCTTCTGTTCAGTTGAGTTCTCGAATTTTTGTCATCGCATTATTTGGAGTTGATCATTCATGTTTATCTTCGTTTCATCAGTTAATGGCTCAACTAGCAATCGACGCAATAACAATAACAATAAATATAATAAGCAAATCTTACAAAAAATTATCAAAGAAAGAAAGCACATTAGTTCCTGTTCAAATATAAAAATATAATTAAAGAAGTATCTAATTGTTCTCTTCCGCAGATTTGAATCAGCTTCTTGTTAATTTTTACAATTGCTTTCTTTTCTGTGAGTATTAATTTTACCAACTATATCACGAGCAACTTATGCTAGTAGAATTGAGATGTGTTGATGGATTTACTTGAGGGCATATAGTAGAATATCCCTTTGGTGTGACCAAGAATCAAGGGATTTGGAATGTTAATGGATGATATTCACCGCGATATAACATGACTTTTCATTTCTTTCTCGTGTATTCTGCTATAGCTTAATATGTTATGCTAATACATTTAAAAGATAGTTGATCGAAGTACCTCTTTTGTACGTTGGATATGCTTTCACTTATTGATTTCAGTGTTTTTGTGTCTGGGGCTTTCTAGGTCATGACATAGTAGCCAGTTTCATGCTCGAGAAGCCAGTTGCTTTGGTGGAGGATTATATCGTGCAGCTCGAGGATGATATTTTTGATGAAATAAGTGTTTCCAACACCAAAGTATGTCAAATATATTTTTTCTTCGTTTTCCTTTCCTCGCTTAGATTAACTGCTTTTTGCTATTTGTTCCTTTTCTTACAGATTTATGCTTACTACAGGTGGAAATAATATCATTAGAAAATATAACTGGATCAAACATAACAAGGGTTGTCTTTGCGGTTGATTCTGATATGAAAAATATGAGGATCTCTCCAACTGCTCTAAGTTTAGTCAGATCCGATTTTGAATCTGTAATTACTCGCCTGTCATTTCTGCGCCTGGCGCCATCTTTGTTTGGGGATCCTTTTTCTTTCGAAGTGCTAAAACTCAGAGGAGGGATTACAGTGATCCCTAAACAAAGTGGATTCGTTATGCAAAATGTGCAGATCCAATTCAACTTCACATTGAACTTCTCTATTGATGAAATTCAAGATAAGTTTGATGAATTAACAAGCCAGCTAAAATCAGGAGTACATCTTGAATCATACGAGGTACGTCAATATGATTGCTGTTAAGTGCATTGACTTGTATATCCTTTTCTTTCCTCTGATGTTGGTCGTTAATACAATTCATGATGGATGTAATTAAGCAAGTCTTTATGATCCCTTTTTAATTTCCAAACGTCTTTACTCATGCTCGCTGGATTCTTTTTCTCGCTACATGACTCCTACAGCTCTTCTTTTTTGTTTACTTGTACAGTTGATTGTTGACTAAGTGTAGTAATAGCTTTGTGTCATTAAATAAATGGAAAATGATGGATAGTCTCTTCAGCTACCCATAGTTCTTTGTATATATATATATATAGCCTCAAGTTGAATATTTCTATTTGCATGTATAGTCATGACTGTTGAGAAGGTGATAACAAGGAGCTGTCTTTTTCTTGTATTCAAGGCAATTAAATAAATGGAAAATGATAGATAGTAGTTTCATCTACCCGAGTTCTTTATATATATATTTCTATTTGCATGTATAGTCATGACCGTTAAGAAGGTGATAACAGGAGCTGTCGTTCTTGTATTCAAGGCAATTAAATAAACGGAAAATGATAAATAGTAGCTCCAACTACCTGTGGTTCTTTTTTATATTTATAGCCTCAAGTTGTATTTTTCTCTTTTTATGTACAGTCCATGACTATTAAGAAGGTGATAATAGGAGGTGTCAACTACCAAAGATAATGGTCTCCTAATTTGACGGCATTTACAGATACAATAACTATTTAGAAAAATTTGAAACTTGAACGTCACTTGTAAAATGAATATCACTATGTCTACTTCCTAAATGTCTGTGACAGACAGCTCCAGGGCATTGAAAATGATTTGGAGTTGAAGTTCTAGGATTTGAACCGCGTCTGCAAATTATGATTTTGTAACAAGATTGTAGTAATAAGAACGGTTTGGGTAGTGATAAGCATTATTATGGTTCAATAATTCAACAGAAATGCAGAAGATTTGCGGTATTTGCACCTTCAAGCTGCTGCTTTGCAGAAAGTCCTTATTTAGCACACAAACACTTGTGCACTCACATGTTGCACATACGTATAGATATATTTATTTTCGTATGTACATGTCATATTATTGACAATACTTGTGAAAGCATTGGTCTCTTGGTCACGGTAGAGGATTTCATGATTGTTTCTGTTTTTTTCACTGAGAAGCATTCTTGTTCATTGTTTGCTTGTCGACTGATATTTCTCACTTCTCTTTCGGATGCAGAACTTATATATCAAGTTGACTAATACAAGAGGTTCGACGGTGGATCCTCCCACTATTATTCAGTGTCAAGTTTTTTTAGCAGTTGGGATTCCTTCCAATTCTAGGTTGAAGCAGTTGGCTCAGACCATTGGTTCTAATTCTAAAAACCTTGGCCTGAATAATACCGTATTTGGGAGGGTTAAACAAGTCAGCCTTTCTTCCATTTTACAACATTCTCTTGGTGGTAATGGCGGTAGTCCTTCACCTTCTCCAGCCCCTCAACCTTATCGCCACCAACATCACCATCACCACCATAGCCACCACCATCACCGAGGTTCAAGTGTTGCTCCTGCAATTTCACCTGCTCCGAGGGCTGAGAAAGGTGGATCAGGTGGCCAGAAAGTTTCACCAGTATCTGCACCAGTGCTTGTACCTGCTCCTGTACCTCCGATTCACAAACGTCATATTGCCCAACCTCCGTGTCATTTCGGGAGATACCCAAGGAAGGCAAAGAGTCATCCTCCTGCCCGACCTCCTGTTCGAGTACCAGTCCCTGCACCTCACGTTGCTCCCTCACCACAACAACAAACACATGCTCCAACTCCTATCCTGCATAAAATCCCTGTATCAAGCCCATTGCCCTCTGTTGTGTATGCTCATGCTCAGCCTCCTCCAAGGACACCTTCAGTTGCAGAGCCTCCGCACAGAACACCTTCATTTTTAAACGATATATCTTCATGTAAGTAGTTCGTGAATCAATATGGAATGTCACAACTGGAACTTGTTTTCCCTACTTCCATTACAGAAGTCATTTTCCTCATTTTTAATGAGCATGTTTTCCTAGAGCGCATATTTTCCAAAATCTTTGACTAACCGAACATGAGAAAATTGAAAAACATTTGCACACGGAAAACACCCTTTGTGTTAGACAGAAGAGCTAATGAGCTGTTGAGGCATGTTAAGCAATCATTCATCAGTCTTCAATGTTCTCTACTTCTCTTTCAGACTCTTCAAGAATGCCGATGTGTGTGTGTCGGATCCTTCAAAAGTAGCGCAAACTTTGGAGGAACTGACACTGCATCGCAACATTTTTGGAGAATCCGAGCAACATCTGTCTACCCTTGTCCAAGTGTGTTTCTAGCTGCCAGAAACACACTTGGACACTCAGTTGTTTTGTGTTTTTACGCTTCATACTAAATAACATCTGATGTTCTCCATGTGCAGCTTCAGCAGGGATCATTCCTTCAAACTTCTGGGTGCTCCCGCTGTTTCTACTTCTTGTACCACGTATATAGTAGCCGAATGAAAGGATTTTCCCCCCTCCAGTCGCTGAAATCTGCCTCCCACGTATCATTTCCTTCAGGCCTCGAGGGAAAACTAAATTTGAAGAGCTTTGCAAAGAGGGAACAACGCCAAAAGGGCATCTCTCGCGCTCAAATGAATATATGTGGTTGTTTGTGCTTGTAAATACTGTATCGAAGGTTAAGTACCGCGATGCATTTTCAGGTTTAAGTCACAGAGGTGACAGGCCTGTAATGACATGCATTACCACTGTTATGTATGATGATACCTCTTGCATAAGTTGTAAAGAGGTGAAGAAAAAAGAAAAGCAACCAACAAATGTATAACAATGCCTTTTTGTTTCTAATATCTTCTGAGTTCGTCATAACTCCAAAGTTAAGCGTGTTTAGGGGAGAGCAGTACTACGATGGAGGCCGGGTGACCTCCTGGGAAATCCTCGTGTTGCATCCCTCTTCATTGGAAATAAGAAACTTCCAAGTCCCATCGACTACGTTCCCTAACGATGAACAAAACTTGATTTTGTTGTCATTTACTTGCTTTATATTTGCATTTTTTACCTGTTCTTGCAACAAAAATTAAATATGGTTCATGAATCATCTTGTGTTAAAGTTTCATAGCTTTAACAGAAGTTGTCTAACATGTCCAATGTGGTTTCACAAGTTGGGTTTGGAAAGGATAAAATGGTTATACAATGGGTCCGTATGAACTAATTCTTTTACACTTCTTACTTCGCGTAGAGCTACACATGGGTCGTGAGTCGGAGCTTAGTATCCATTTGGGTATGCGACCTTGGATTGCTGTTGCATATTCAGCTCTTGTTGCAGCTGCTACCTCAGTTTTCTTGATCTACCCAATCGGTCAAGGAAGTTTTTCTAATGGTATGCCTCTAGGAATCTCTGGTACATGATTGTATTTCAGGCTGTGCACAACATCCTTATGCACCCAATCAAAAGGGCGTTTTATTCAAAATCTCAATTGTGACATTCCTTCCCTCCCAATTCATACCTCAGAATGCACCCTTTTGTTAGAGATAAACGTGCTTTCACATCTTAATCTGAGAGATTGTTTTCGATAAATCCCCAGCTCAGAGGAGAAGTTTGAAGGAAGAAGTCATGGCTTTTTATATATCTACAACATTGACTAATGGAATAAATAATGGACATATTGGTAGGTTTCAAATTGGTGAAAGTGTCACTCAATTAAATTTAAGAACTTTGGCCCCTTTTTTTTTAATATCAAGATTTGGTGTATCGACAATTTTGGCTTTCTAGGGGACAAACTTTGTCTAGGATCATGATAATTCATGTGGCTACTCTGTGATTTACATATATAATAATATAACATATATCCACAATTTTGAATAATAAAAGAAAAGGCACAAACACATAAACATATTTTTTAATTTGGACTCAAATCACATTTATGATCTTCAACTTTGGGTGTGCACATGTAGAAACTTAAACTTATATTAAATTAAATAAGTAGACACGTCTGCCTATGTGATATCCTACATGGCTAATTTTTTATCCTGCATAGCGTCTTACATGTATTATGCCACATAGGATGCATGTATCTACTTGTTCAACTCTTTACAAGTTTAAGTGTCTACTTATACAGACCCAAAGTTAAAGGTCATAAATGTGATTTATGGTCAAGTTAAAAGGGTTCGTTTTACCTATTATGCCAAAAGAAAATCTTCCCTCCATCTTTAATTAACATTCTATAGAATGACATGTAAACATGTGATGTGACAAATTCTATTTTTGTCAAGTGAAATCATGAAAGTGAGTCCAAAATAAGTTTGTCCCCTTTACAAATTGAAAGACTTTACTCCCTCCATTTAATATTACTTGATCGGAAGGTCGAGAGCTAACTATCAAAATTTTGGACTATCTGAATACATACTTCATGGCTTCTTATGAGACACATCTCTTAGAAAATTTTTAATTATTGGTATATTTTACATAAAAGTGTAATTCGTTGCACTAAAACTTTCGCTACGCATGAAGTTCGGAGAAGGGTCAGATGGCAAAGATCTATTATACACGGCCTTATCTTGCATTTCTATTGAGACTCTTTCCTCAGCTTGACCCATGACCTTCTGATCACATGACAACTACTTTACCAGTTACTCCAAAGCTATCCTTCCAGGGGTGTATTTTACTAAATTCACCATCACCAACAACATGCTCAGTGTATTCCCACAAAGTGAGGTTTGAAGAAGGTAACGTGTATGCAGTCAAATATCATTATCTCATATGAAGTAGAGAGGTTATTTCCGATAGACGCTGTATTTTACTAAATTAATTTTATTAATGATGTTTTATAATTTCAAATTTGATTACTATCACTTTAAATAGTTATTTAATATTAAGTATAATATGAATAAGAAAAGTATATAACTCTCTTAATTTGTAATTAAAAAGGAAAATTAAAATATTTATTTGAGTTTCTTTGTTGAGGTAGTCAACTGGAGGTTGAAATATGACAGAGATGTTAACCAAGCTTGATTGGCCTAGTGGTTAGCTCACTAGGTCGTTTAAGCAAGTGTCGGGGGTTCGATTCTCGTCTTGTGCATGCAGCAACCAATTGGCCAGCGGCAAACCCTTAAATAGAGCTCAGATCCGTGGAGGATTAGTCCTTGGCCTATCGAGCCGGGGATACCACGAGAAACAAAAAAAAAAAAAAAAAAGAAATATGACAGATA
>NC_061120.1:216040504-216125972 GCF_002878395.1 Capsicum annuum | reverse complement strand
GACGTTGGGCGGCCGTGAATTGATGAAAAAGAACAAACTCACCGGTACAGAGTCGTGAATTAATTAAAAACGCAAACTTAATCGATCCCTTTTTTAGTAAAAAATGTATCCCAGTCAGTGGTCATATCAAAATAAATATACCTTGTCATAGCTAAATAACAAATAAGGTAAAAATACACATTAATTAATCAAATATGGTGATAAAAGAGTGTTTAAACGACATGTCATTTTGTTATCGATTTGGTAAAACAGAAAGCACTGCATATAGGACTTTATATATATAAATATGATACTATAAAATATTTACTCAAAATTGTTATCAATTTTCTTAATAAATGTTATTTTAACGTTACATGTATTACTTGTTTTAATTTGCTTCACTCAAAACACGACTCTTTATAAATTAGGTGTTGCATCAGCAGCAGCGTAGCAGTCGTGAATTGATTGAAAAAAATAAAGTGATCGATGTTGAACGGCCGTGAATTGCTACAAAAAAAAACAGACTCATCGATATAGAGTCGTGAATTGACTAAAAATCGTTGAATCGTGAATTAATTAAACAAGCAAACTCATGTGATCCCTTTTTTAGTAAAAAGTGGGGCAGTGGTTATATCAACGTAATTTACTTTGTCAGAGTTAAATAATAAATAAGGTAAAAATGCACATTAATTATTCAAATATAGTGATAAAAAAGTGTGTAAAAGACATATCATTTTGTCAAAACAGAAAGCATAGCATATAGAATTTTATATATATAAATATGATACTTTAAAATATACTATGATACTTTAAAATATACTAAAAATTGATATTGATTTCTTAATAAATGTTATTTTAACGTTACATGCATTACGTGTTTGAGTTTGTTTCACTCAAAACACAACTCTTTATAAGCAAATGTTACATCAGCAACGGCGCATCGGTCGTGAATTGATTGAAAAAAAACAAACTGATCGACGTTGGATAGCCGTGAATTGATGAAAAAGAATAGATTCCCCGGCACAAAGTCGTGAATCGATTAAAAAGTGTTGAGTCATGAATTGATTAAAAACGCAAACTCAATTGATCCTTTTTTAGTAAAAAATTTATCCCAGCCAGTGATTATATCAAAATAAATATACCTTGTCATAGTTAAATAACAAATAAGGTAAAAATGCACATTGATTAATCAAATATGGTAATAAAAGAGTGTTTAAAAGACATGTCATTTTATCATTGATTTGGTAAAACAAAAAGCATAGCATATAAGATTTTATATATATAAATATGATACTTTAAAATATTTACTCAAAATTGTTACCGATTTTCTTAATAAATGTTATTTTAACGTTACATGCATTACGTGTTTTAGTTCGCTTCACTCAAAACACGACTCTTTATAAGTTAGGTGTTGCATCATCAGCAACGTAACGATCGTAAACTGATTGAAAAAATCAAAGTGATCGACGTTGAACGGACATGAATTGCTGCAGAAAAACAGACTCAACGATACAGAGTCGTGAATTGATTAAAAATCGTTGAATCGTGAATTGATTAAACAAGACAACACAGGTGGTCCTTTTTTTAGTAAAAAGTGGGGCTAGTGGTTATAACAAAGTAATATACTTTGTCATGGTTAAATAATAAATAAGGTAAAAATACACATTAATTAATCAAATATGGTGATAAAAAAGTGTGTAAAAGATATGTCATTTTATCATTGATTTGATAAAACGGAAAGAATACCATAGGATTTTATATATACTAGATTAGTGTACGTGCGTTGCACGTGTGTTTCACGTCAAGCCTCCAATCAACATGAAATATATTAAAAAAAAAAAATAAAAAATAACAATTGACTTTAAATAAAATATAATATTTTTTCTTGAAAGAATATCACAAAATGAGTACATGGGTTATCTTGAATATTAGTAATCATATTTTATGAGTTCTACGTTTATTGACGCTCCCCCCTTTAATCATGTTGCCACTATGCACAGGGACGAGCACCTATAGTTGTTACGTCTTGTTCAGGAAATAGGATCAAATTAAAGCGAAACGTGAGAAATTATCAAAATCATAATTCATTGTTAATGTTGATTATGCATAATTCATATATAAACTTTAAAATTATTAACTAAAAGAAACAAAGAAAAATTGAAAGAATAATAATAATGATTGTATGAAGACGACTAAAATCAAAATAAGAGAAAAAAGTAGAAGAAAATCTACCATAGCGTATATGAAGAAATAATTTAACTTTTTTGCTAATTTAATTTCTCCTTTTAATTTGATTATATGTTTTTAATAATTTTAAAAAAGTTTATTCACCTAAGCTAGAACATATATACAACTGTAGACGAAAAAAAGGTTGGCAAGCTATTTATTAACTAAAAGACATACCAATATTAATTCGGGAAAGAAAAACCTTATAAATGTTTTTCTTTTTTTCTATTTTAATAGATTTTAGGACTCCCTTATCACATATACAAAAAGAAAAAACCCTATAAATGTTTTCCTTTTCTTTTTATTACCATAGATTTTGAGACTCCTTTTTTACATATACAAGGAGAAGAAAAAACTTATCAACATTAATTATTCATATATTCAATTAAATAATAATTGAAGAAAAAATATGGAAAGACGATTTTGTCTATTACAGTGTGTTTTAATGAAGGGCAAAAAAATCGATTAACTTTTCTAAGGGTTTTCAGGCTTTTAATATATTATAGATTACATAGTCTTTTAGTGAAGGATAAAAAGTTCAAATTACTTTTTCAGGGTCTTCACACTTAGTGTACGTGCAAAGCACGTGTATCTCACGTCAATTAATTAACTATACAAATGAAAGAAGAATACTACAGCTATAAAAACAACTGGCGATAAGTGTACTCAAGTGATCTTGTTCAATTTGAAATACTACAAAACTAAAATCTGATCAATTAAAAAATACACAAAAAGAGCACCACAAAATACTAACGCAAACATAAATCTAAATTACATTAAAATATAGATGAGAAACATCATACTTGAATACTCAAAACTGAAAGGAAAACGAAAAAAAAAAAACTCAACAACAAAAAAAAAATTATAACTTTACTTACTTTAACAATTTTCACCATAATTGATATGCAAACTATTTGAACAAAATTAATTCTTGTCTAATAAAATCAATGCAGTCATGGATTAATTCTTGCACGAAAGGATAAATCAATTGTTTTGTGATGTGTCTACTTTGATAATAGACCGCAGAGATATAAAGACTAATTGGATTTAAGCCATGACTCTAATTGAATTTAACCCAAGACTCTGATTGAATTTTTATACCTAAATTTCTATCCAAAGTGAAATATGACGTTAAAAAAGAAGGAATTTTTCATACGAATTCTACCCTAAATCAAATATGAAAAGAATATTATTATATTAATATAGAAGGAAAATTAAATTATATTAACTTAATAAAACGAAATAATTATTTAGAAAATAGTAAATTACAGTTTTATCTATTGCAGAGCATTTTAATAAAGGACAAAAAGTTCGAATCACTTTTATAAGGGTCTTCACACTTTTAATATATTATAGATAAATATGATACTTTAAAATATTTACCCAAAATTGTTACCGATTTTCTTAATAAATGTTATTTTAACGTTATATGTATTACATGCTTTAGTTTGTTTCACTCAAAACACGACTCTTTATAAGTTAGATGTTGCATCAGCATCAGCGTAACGATCATGAATTGATTGAAAAAACTAAAGTGAAAAAAATAGACTTATCGATATAGAGTCGTGAGTTGATTAAAAAGCGTTGAGTCGTGAATTGATTTAACAAGCGAATTTAGTCAATCATTTTTTTAGTAAAAAGTTTATCTCAGTCAGTGCTTATATCAAAATAATATACCTTGTCATAGTTAAATAATAAATAATGTGAAAATGCACATTAATTAATTAAATATGGAGATAAAAGAGTGTGTACAAGACGTCATTTTGTCATTGATTTGGTAAAACAGAAAGCATAGCATATAATATTTTATATATATAAATATGATACTTTAAACTGCTTACTCAAAATTATTACCGAATTTCTTAATAAATATTATTTTAACGTTACATGCATTATATGTTTGAGTTTGCGTCACTCAAAACACAACTCTTTATAAGCTAATGTTATGTCAGCAACGGCATATCGATCATGAATTGATTGAAAAAATAAGTTGATCGATGTTGGACGGCCGTGAACTGATGAAAAAGAACAGACGCACCGACACAAAAACGTGAATTGATTAAAAAATATTAAGTCGTGAATTGATCAAACAAGCAAACTCAGTCGATCCTTTTTTTGGTAAAAAGTCTATCCCAACCAGTGATTATATCAAACTAATATGTTTTTATCATAGTTAAATAATAAATAAGGTAAAAATGCACATTAATTAATCAAATATAGTGATAAAAGAATGTGTAAAAGACATGTCATTTTGTCATTGATTTGATAAAATGGAATGCATAGCATATAGAATTTTATATAGATAAATATGATACTTTAACATATTTACTCAAAATTGTTACCAATTTTCTTAATAAATGCTATTTTAACATTGCATGCATTATGTGTTTGAGTTTGCTTCACTCAAAAGACAACTCTTTATGATTTAAATGTTACATCAGTGACGGTGTAGCGGTCTCGAATTAATTGAAAAAATTGATCGACGTTTGGCGGTCGTGAATTAGTGAAAAAAAAAAAACAGACTCATCAGCAAAGAGTCGTGATTTGATTAAACAGCTATGAGTCGTGAATTGCTTAAACAAGCAAACTCAACCGATCCTTTTTTAGTGTAACGTTTATCCCAATTAGTACTTTTATCAAAGTAATATACTTTGTCATAGTTAAATAATAAATTAGGTGAAAATGCACATTAATTGATCAAATATGGTGATAAAAGAATGTGTAAAAGACAAGTCGTTTTGTCATTGATTTGATAAAACAGAAAACATATATTGGAATATTATTGTAGTTGTTTATTGGATTGGGTTGATTCACCTGTTTCATCTCATTTTATATTTGTCTCTTGGAGTACATAGCTTGGGCTAGCCTTGGTTTCAGCCGCCTCAACATATTGATTTCGAATTAAATTCAGAAATCTTATATATTATTTTATTCCTTTTGTACACCTAGTTAAATCTTTAAAATATATCTCTAACATCTTGTACCTTATTTAGTGGTATATCCTACATTATTTAGGAGTATATAACTTTATTATTTACTCAAAATTATTATCAATTTTCATAATAAATGTTATTTTAACGTTACATGCATTACATGTTTTTGTTTGTTTCACTCAAAACACGTTTCTTTATAAGTTAGATGTTGCATCAGCAGCAGCGTAGTGGTCGTGAATTGATTGAAAATATCAAAGTGATCGACGTTGAACGGCCGTGAATAGCTGCAAAAAAAACAGACTCACCAATATAAAGTCGTGAATTGATTATACAAGCAAACTCAATTGATCCTTTTTCAGTTAAAAGTTTATCCCAACAAGTGTTTATATCAAAATAATATACTTTATCATAGTTAAATAATAAATACGATGAAAATACGTATTAATTAATTAAATATTAAAATAAAAGAGTGTGTAAAAGACATGTCATTTTGTCATTGATTTGGTAAAACAGAAAGCATAGCATATAGGATTATGTATGTATGTATGTATGTATGTATGTATGTATGTATGTATGTGTGTGTGTGTGTGTGTATATATATATATATATATATATAATTTAAATATTTACTCAAAATTATTACTGATTTTCTAATAAATGTTATTTTAACGTTACATGCATTACTTGTTTGAGTTTGTTTCACTCAAAACACAGCTATATTATAAGATAATGTTACATCAGCAGCAAAGTATCGGTCATGCATCAATTGAAAAAAATAAACTGATCGATGTTGAGCGGTCATGAATTGATGAAAAAAAACAAATTCACCGGCACAGAGTCGTGAATTGATTAAAGAAGCAAACTCATCAATCCCTTTTTAATAAAAAATTTATCTCAACCAGTGTTTATATCAAACTAATATACAAACTAGCTAGTTAAATAATAAACGAGGTGAAAATACACTTTGATGATAAAAAAGTGTGCACAAGACATGTTATTTTATCATTAGTTTGGTAAAACAGGAAGCATAACATATAGAATTTTATACACCACAATATAAATATGATACTTTAAATTTTTACTCAAAACTGTTATACCTCTATTTTTAATAATATTATTTTAATATTGCGTGCATTATATATTTGAGTTTGCTTCACTTGAAATCAAGACTCTTTAAAGTTATAGCTTGCATCAGTAGCGGCATTGAGCGATCGTAAATTGATTGGAAAAATAAACTCAACGGCGTTAGGTGATTGTAAATTGAGGAAAGAACAATTTCAACGGCGTTGAGTCGTGGAATATTTAAACAAGCAAACCCATCCGACCCATTTTTAGTAAAAATTTATCCCACCCGATGCTTATATCATACTAATGTCCTTTGTCATAGTTAAATAATAAATGAGGCGAAAATGCAAATTAATTAATCAAAATATGGTTATAAAAGAGTGTGCAAAAGACATGTCATTGTATCACTTCTTTGGTATAATTAAATAAGGATGCAAGTAAGTTTTAACGTTACACATATTACGTATTTAAGTTTACTTCACTCGAAATCAAGACTCTTTATAAGTTACAGCTTACATTCGCAGCGATGTTGAGCGATCTGAATGAAAAAAACAAACTCACCGGTGTTGGACGACCATGAATTGATGGAAAAAAACAGACTCATCGGTACAGAGTCGTAAATAGATTAAAATATGTCGAGTCATGGAGTGATTAAAGAAGCAAACTCAGCCGATCCTTTTTAATAAAAAGTTTATCTCACCTGGTGCTTATATCGAACTAATGCACCTTGTTGCAGTTAGATAATAAATGAGGTGAAAATGCACGATAATTAGTCAAAGTCTGATGATAAAAGAGTGTGCAAGAGACATGTCATTGTATCATTGATTTGGTGTACTTAAATACGGATCTGAGTAAGTTTTTGACCCCTTTCCCCTCCCTCTACCCACCCCCCACCCCCAACCCCCACCCCTCAAACCCAAACTTCAATCGCCTATCTACTCGTGGTCATAGTTCGATCAGAGATCAAAATTGTGGTTAGAAGGAAAAATATAAAGTCATTCTTATTAAGCGACACCTTCACTTATCAGTAGTTCCTCTATTCTTGCTTTTTAACCTTTGTAGATGGAATAGATTTTTGAGTTGTGATAGTTTTGATACCGTTAATGAAATTAACGTACAATAACAACAACAATATATCTCGTATAATTCCATCAAATGGAGTATGGAGAGATCAGGTTTGTTTGGATTGACTTTTAATAAGTGGCTTATAAGTCAAAAGCCATAAGTTGGTATTATCCTACTTTTAGCTTTGGGCTTATAAGCACTTATTTTGACTTAAAAATAAGTTCTTAAAAGCACTTTTTTAGTTTTCCAAACACCATCAAAATTTAAAAAGTGCTTAAAAACTAAAAACACCTAAAAATAAGTCAATTCAAACATTCGTAGAGTAACACAAACCTTACTACTACCTTGAAGATAGAAAGGATTATTTTTGTTTATAATATTAATATGATGGTGACAACTATTTTTTTTGGTTCAGAAAAACGTAATTTAATAGAGTGATGCAATTAATAATAAAACGGATTGAAGCACAAATGAGCCAATCACGGGCACAAAGGTTACTTCTCAAACTTGTGTGTTGTTGTGGGGTACACCGCACGCACCCGTGACCAAATTCAATTTTTTGCACATGTTATGACCTAACTGTTATTTTCAACTTTCACTTCTTCTATATGCCTTCTTTTATTGTTTTTTTTTTTTTTGGAGGGGGGGGGGGGGGGGGGGGGCAGAAAGGGGGGGGATCATGAAATATCTCACTAGACTTTGCCGCTGAGAAGAGGAAGATCAATGTAGCTTACGAGCAGGAAATCAAATAGGTAGGTGTGGAGGCTAGGGATGAAGACGAGTTTAGGTTATGATAATTAGGGAGCTCGACGAAACTCGTGGAATAAATGGCTAAGGGTAGGTGGGTAAACAATCGATGATGGTAAATAAGTTTGTTTTGGGAGGACTAACGTTTAACATAATTAGTTCATATGCGTCCAAGCTGAAAAAGACGATAATTAATCAATAAGTTCGTTTTGGGAGGGCTAACGTTTAACATAATTAGTGTATATGCATGCAAGCTATATAAGACAACAATGAAGTTAAAGATTAGGATTGGAAGGTTTGTAGGCAGCGAAGTGTTGTGGCAGTTTGAGTGGGGGAAGCAAGGTGCTAGCCTCTTCCTCCTCCCTTTCTTTTTAGTGCATCTGTTGTTGCGCTTGTTTTGTATCTTGCTATTTGCTAAGAGCCAAATATCTATCAAAAATATTTTTTCTTTTCTACCTTACGAAAGTACGAGTACGTCGTTTATCATTTGATAAAACCTGGTCATGTAGAAAGAAGCATGTGCAAGAACTCTTTACCGTATTATCTCAACTTGCCAAGGTAACTAGCTTAAAATGGGTCGTTTAGGGATTAATAAAGTGAGATGAAAATTAAGGCTCTTATTCTATCAAAGGCAACAAAGACTCAGTTGATTTTGTTTGGATTTGGATAGATATTAAACGAGCACTAGTTGAGTTGCCAGTACATGTGCTTGGGGTAAGTATTTCACCTGATGAAATTGTCGAGGAACAAAAGCTGACTCAAATACCACCGCTATTAATAATACAAAAAGAAAAAAGGAAACAGATATATCACCAGATGTATTAGGCTCAAGATGGTCCAATTGTGGTTTAGAGTCATCCTCAATCAGTACAGGGTGAGCCAAACACATGTACACCAATCTAACTTGTAAAGCACTTGGTAAAGAAGTGCATAAAGAACATCCCGGTGCACTAAGATCCCGCTATGCGCTAGGTCCATGGAATGGCCAGACCATGAGGATCCAGGGTAAAGAAGTGCATCTTAATAGATAAAACATTTATAGAGAGGGCATAAATTCATAGTTACAAAGATGCTAATACTTGCGTTAACAATTCAGTTAAAAGAAAGAAAATTTGAGACCTGGAGGACTATCTATGATTGCGAAAGAGAACAAGTCGAGACAAGATCGTACATCCAAAAAGACTAGACAAGTACGAGCATTACAAATAGCTTTGATCATTGATATGATCACCACCCTCCACTGCCACCGGACTTCTTACCACTACCCCAGCCAGAATCCTCAGACTGAACACCATTGTCCTGTCCCCAGCTGCTTCCACCACCACCACCACTAGGACTAGCACCCCAACCACCACTACCGCCACCACTAGGACTAGCACCCCAACCACCTCCGTCTCCGCTACCACCTCCACCACTACCACCCCAAGAGTCCCTGGCAGGTGAATTTTGGACTTCACCCCAACCTCCTCCTTCCCCCTCCTTAGAACTCCACTTTTGAGAGCCATAATCTGAATCTTGTCCGTCATTATCATTATTTCCTCTACCACGTCCCCGACCCCGACCACGTCCACGTCCACGACCACCGTAGGGCCTTGGTGGCAATCCACTTTGATCATCCTGATTGCTTCTATTTCTGTAGTCATTTCTACCTGCAAAACCGAAAGCACCCAGTAACAACCAGTACGTATCTTTCTTCCCTTTTATAAACCTCGAGGATTAAGAACAACACATATTGCAAAGCAACAGTAGAATGACGTGAAACACATTCTAGACATACATAGTGAACAGACTGAAAAGCCACTGTATGTTTTAGGGCAAATAAAAGTCGCAATAGGATGCAATCTCAGCCTGCTCGCTGAGGTTTTGAGGGCATAAGTCAAATGGCATGCCCACGAAGTAGGGCAAGCAGTTGAGACAATGCGCCCCTGCAGCAGAGACCGCCACAACCCACTCCCAGAAACACCTCTGTAGGGAAAAGGAGAGCAGAATGGTACACCGCCGCAACTTAAAGATACGGGCCAGTCAATGCTGGAAGGAGATACATAAATAAGGGCAACTCCTCCCAGCTGCCAGCCCAATTTTATCTCTTAAAAAAAAAGAGGCATCTAGGAAAGTGTTGGTTTAGCGCTTTCAGAGCGTGATGAAGATTGAAGAGCAATCTTTCATCATGCCACTAAGACGACAAAGAAAGGGAGAGAGAATAACGAGGGACAGTTTTTACCTGGTCCTGAAGACCTATCTCTGTCACCAGATCGACCACCTCTTCGACCACTATCATTGGATGAACCACTCCACCCGCCACCAAATCCTGAGGATCCCCCACTTGCAGGACTGCGCATAGGCACCATTGCTGCAACTGATCGTATTGATGGTCCAGAGTCATGAGGATCATCAATATGTCTTTGAAAATATGCCACAAGGCGATCAATTTCTTCGAACATCCTCTTACGGAATTTAAATCCTTTCGGGTACAGACCAACATACTCATGGTGTGGGTTGGAACTCCGTATATAAGTCAAAATGAATGTCCCAGGGTGTTCATGAGAAATACCAAAGCTATAGACAATCCTCATAGGGTACTCAGATTTCTCAATTTTCAAAAGCTCATCAACTTCTGCCTTTGTTCCCGTCTTAAACTTGCGGTAATTTAGCATTGCCTTCAAATGAGCTACTAATGGATCAACATACCGATCCATCACCTGAAATAAACACAGTATAAAACCAAGGAGATTGTCAGTGTTCCCAAGATTCTAAAAAAGAAAATACCCACAAATGTATTGTGCCTCCAAGAGGAAAGAAAGTTGCAAACAAAAAATGTATGATAAACCCCCGTTTAGTTTCTACTTCAATCAACCAAAGAAAACATATCAGAGAAAACAATCCTCAACTAAATGCCAACAAGCAAATTTCTTGGGAGCAATTAATAATTTTTTTATGGCAAGTATTTGGAGCAATTAATACTTAAAAAGTGTTCTCTGAAAAGAGAGAAAAATTAACTACATTTGAAATAAGAATGTAGCAATTATGATTAAATGATCCAATCAACTTTAACTACATTAAGAAAAAGGCAAGAAAAACCAGGCCCATTTTAGTCATCAAATTTGACCTCTCCTTCCAATTTATTTGTTCACCATTTGACCAATATATTTAATTTTTCCCCACGGAAAGTGTAACGAAAGAAACTGCAAGAGAGAGAGAGGACAAATTATATTTCCTCTCCAAAATGACATCAATCCAAGCTAACTGCATTGGTACCCATGTTTCTAGTTCTGCTTATAGTGTTTGGATAATTGTTACATATTGTAATGTAACATAATGTTAATTTACACCCACTGTATGTTTTGATTGTTACTTAAATTTTATTGTGTTATATACCAATAACCAATTTGGTGCGACCGCACAGTTACCTTTTTTTTCCGCTTTTACTTATCATTTAACAATCTTATTTTACCCTTACCCTATCCTCTTTATAATAATAATTCCACCCCGTTATCCTACTTTTTCTTGTACTATTTGTAAGCTTATTCTTCAGGTTGTTGGTGTGTGAAACTTTGAAACAATGGAAGACAATAAAATCTATCCAAACGTACTTACCAAAACAGTACATTGAAGTACAATACTGTCAATACAATATAATACAATGATGCATTATGAAATGATGCAACAACAAACGATGTAACAACCATCCGAACAAGTTGTTAAGGACGTCTATGTTTATTTATTTTAGTTTTATTCAACTCAATTTTTTATAACTGTTTGCCTGGGCTTAGCTTGAGTGCACCTCAAAACTAATTCCACGGGATACCTATCACCTCCCACCGGTAGCAAGCAATAGGTAAAAGGTAAATTTGTCCACCAAGGCTAGGACTGAAGGGAAGGAATCACCTAGCATTTTTTGTCTATGTTGGGATTTGAAACCTGAGACTTCATGGTTCTCAACCCACTAAATTGATCAGTAGGAAACACACTTGGGTATATTCAACTCTTCTCACCGGTTGGATAGCTAAATTCATATTAACGACAGGGAACCTATTTTCCCCATTCTCTACAATCCTCCCTCCAACAAAACTAAAGGGGAGAGATGCCAAAAACTAGATCAGGAACATTTCTCATTAATATGAAATAACTGGACAGATGAGCAAAGTACCTCATCTAAATCTTCAAAAGTATCTTCTCCTATTTTCAATGTTTTCCCGATACGCAGCAAGCTTGTTATATCCTTATGTTCCTTTCCACCTTCCACAATATCCTTGTGAGCATAAACACCATCATACACTTTGAGCGTTAGGGTCAAAAACGATGGTCCGCGTGAGCTGGGACGTACAATACTTTCACCTGGTTCCTTGTCCGAGAGTAACTGCACAAAGTATGAAGAGAGTGTCAAGATAAGTGTATGCATCAAATGCTAAGAATCGCTAAAGACACTTCTTTCTTGTCATTGCAATGTCATAGCATGAGAACTATGCACCAAATTTACATTTTACATCTGTGAAGATACAACATACCTCCATTGCTTCATCTGCTGTTATATTTTGGAATCGAGGATGAACTATCATCCTTGGTTTGAAATGCTTCTTCGCAAGCTCCTTTTCTTTACGAGCTTTTTCCTTTTCATTCTGTAAACTAGTGCGATCTTCATGGTAATATGGATCCAAGTTCTGATTATTCTGATACCTATTATTTCTCATATCATTCTCTTTACAACTCAGGAAAACCTGGTACCTATTTTTTTGGATTGACTTGATTCTGCAACTTAAGATATCACCTTCACGCATTTTTTCAGTCAAATCATTGACATCTCTCCAATCATCTGAAGAATCCTCCTTGGTAAGAATGCCGGTTAGTCCACACTCAAGAGCACAGATAGCTTTCTGTGGTTGAACCCGCCGAACTGTTGCCTGCACAATTCTTCCCTCGGAAAGCGTCTCCTCAGACTCACCAGAAATCATATAGAACTCTTCATCCTGGCTTGGCTCCACATACTTTCTACGCCAATCTTGAAACCCTTGCATTAGCTCCAATTTTATACCGTTAAGGGTTTCCCTTTTATTTTCACGCTTCTTCTCTTCAGCATATCCATAAGCATTAACCGACCTCAACAGATGTGGCTTCTCTTTAACATGCTCTATTGCCATTTCAAGCACTTCATCATCATCGTTATCTTCTTCACCCATGTCTCTAAGATAAATATCTTTCGCCAACTCCTGTGCAAGACTATAGGATTCTGGGTGGATCCTTGTATCATCCAACAAATCAATATATGTACTGCTATTTGCAGTGTATCCACTGCGCCGTACTCGCAAGAAGCCAACTGCATTGACAAATACCTTTTTACCAAGATGATGTTCAGTTAAGAGATCCTTCCTAGTGAAGATCGTCTGCTGTCTTACCAAGGATCTTTGAAGAGATGCTGCCTTTCTGGGACCCAGCCCCGAAATAAATTGCAGCGGGGCAAATAACCATTCATGACTTATAGCCAAATTAAGGTCAATACCCACCTGGTTAGTTACATCCACCATAACCTGTTCAACCACCCCGTACTTCTCATCTGGTGTGAGAAAGCTCTCTAAAGTATTCAGCTTCCAAGATAAAATTTCCTTCCCAGGTCCACATAATGTAGCTATCATTGCTAAAGGATTTTGAAGATAACGTCCCAATGCCACAGCACGCCTCACAATACCTAAAACCCTGGAGTGGATAAGTACAGGTAAATCCAAACAGTTGAATATAAGATCACAGGAGAGTGGTACCTGTCTGTGTAGGAAGCTGGTCAGCAGAAATGCGGGAATTCTCATAGAGATGCGGAAGGGATTCGTCTCCATATATTATGTTCAGATTATCCATCTCATGACCAACATCTCTTGGATTATCCTCCACCATTTTGAAAATAATCTGAATCACATAAACAATCAAGAGAAACTTTAGCAACTGCAATAAAGAAGTTATGCTGATAAAAATATTTTTATAATAAGTCAGAAACAGGGACATATCCTACCAGAATACTGCTAGTTTATCCCTCATTACATTAGCTACCAATCAAGTAAAATTCATGGCTGCATACCTCGTAAATATCCTCCTTAAGCCGTGTACAAGAAAGATTTACAGCTCCCAGCACCACAACATGTGGCTGGTGGTCCATCATGAATTTTAACAGTCTCTGCTGGTCATTTTTCTTCCGCTGCTCATCATTAACATTCTGTCCACGAAGGCTGAGAGATCCAGCATATAGGATATCCAAAACCTCTCCTGACGAATCCAACATCACAAAAGTGGTTGCGGGCTTTCCATGGCCCCAACAGCAAGCCATAACCCTGGGTGCAGGCTCTTCATCGGAGCCAAGATCATTTTCTCTGCGTTGATATGGCCCCACTGACACTTTATTCCATAAAACATTTCCATATTCCATAAGCAGCCAGTTCTTTGCTTTACTTGTTAACAAGGATCTTGCTTCCTTTTCCATCGAAGGTAGAAGAAAGTTGAAAAATGCATCCTCAAGTATTAACTTTCTCTGTTCGTTCCATGACTGAGCAGATTTACTCACACCGTCACTGAGAAAATGAACTTCAGACTCAGACGTCAGTTGGTTAAGAACAGGTTCAGGCAGCTTGATAGTAACTTGGATGAGTTTCTCTTCTTCAGCCTTCTGTATGAGAAGCCACTGTGCATCCTCAAATTTGGAGAGAGGTTTACCCCGTAACCACTTGACTCCAGCAAATCGATGGAAGGAATCAATCACCGCATTCCCATCAGGAGTAGGACTTGTTGATACTTCGGCGTTGGCCATATAGAGACCACGCACATGTTTACGGACACTTGGTTCACAGCTTATCTCTACTGCAGCCTAAAATTGATCATCAAGAATCAGCTATTAGTGTCACACGCGACAATGAAATCGTTGCAAAGTAAGTTTTACATATATGTCCTCATACCATGTGTCTAGCGCCTTTAAGCACAGCTTGCGGTGTTTCAAACATTGCACAGGTGAAGTTCGATGCCATCTCTTCTGGTGGTTCCTTGGCATCCTCCAGCTCATCCTCCTGCAAGAAAGTTCACGCCTTCATAGTGATTTCCTAGTACCAACTAGTAAAATGCTACCCAATAATAGGAAAAAAAGATATCAGAGATGAACTTCAAAGAAATAAACCACCTACAGTAATAGCAACGAGGAAATTGATGGATCAACAAAGCTATTGGAGAATATTTGGGTGCTGAAAATATAATTCCCAGCACTGTGTGATTAAAGGTCTTAATTAGGTTGAACGTTGACATGATAGCAAGTATCCTCCCGCAAATGGGATGCAAAACTCCGTAGACGACAATGCATATTTAAATAAGCTCAGGTCATCACTTTGTACTGTCTACTTAGTTGAACACATCTCATTTCTAATTGTATGTCAAACAAGCAAACTGAGAGTTCAGAAGCAATGATGTTTAAAATTCAAATGTGCAGGTGCAATCAGTAATTTGGTACCCCTAAGGTGATTCCTCGATCAACACAATAGTCAACATGAATGCAATTTTATTTTCTTAACATTGGGCAGATCCAAAACATATAAGAGAACACTTACCATCTTTTCTCGAGTCATCTGTAAACCAAATTGCTCGGCACTGTATCCCAACTTGCTTGCCACTTCCCATAAGCCGGCTTTGCTGCAAATACTGTATTGCGATTTCCTCTTTGGCCTCTTATATTGTCCTTCATCCACACCAACTTCTCCAGGCGGGAAGTGCAAGTTAAATTTTGAGTCAACATCGTCAACCTCTCTTTCCGACTCAGCCGCCTGGAGTGATTTGGTAATCGATTCAAAGAGCTGCTGATTCAACTTTAGACGTGTTTCATCATACACCCTACGGGACTCTTCTTGAAAGCGCTTCTTATAGTACAAATCAAGCGCAGACTTCCGCTTCTGAAGGAGGAGCCACTTCCGGTCTAAATCTTGGATTGCCCAAAGCACCTGCAGAATAATCTCTTTCAATATTCATTTCAAATTCCCAAGGTTCTCGACATGGGACAAATCATAATACTTTTGAGAACAAGTCTCACCTTATGCCATCTTACGGCGGGTTTTTTGTCAGAATCATTGGAGCCATCATCACTAGTTTCATGCTCTTCTGGATTCTTTAATAAGCTCATGCATTCCTCCTTACGGTACATGGTGATGAATGGGACCTAATAACAAAGCAAAAATTTGCAGAGTTTCAAATGCCATGCATAGATCAGATCAAAAATCCTAGTTAAGGTTTAGAACTCACATCAAACTTCTGCACGTGCATTAAATCAAGAAATCTCAGTATGTCATCTTTATCTATTGGCAGCTCATTCTGTTCTTCAGTTGTCCCACTATCTTTCTTCTTAAAAAGAGGCACAACCCCAGCAGCAAGCTGATTGTAGATCCAGTTACTCTCTTCCACTCTAATGGTTTCAACTGGCACAGGACCAGTGCTTTCCTCAGATATCTACAAAGAATTAACAAGAGATTCTACAGTTAAGAAAGTAGCATAGTAAACAAGAAAAACCACAAAATCTACCCAGACAATAAAATTAAGATGTAAAATCCAATGACAAAGACAACTTAGATGTTGCACCTGCATTCTTTCTGGGACATCTCTTTGTCGGATGCGCTCATCCTTCTCAGTCATATACTTCTCAGCTAGAATAGTAGGATCGAATTCATCTTCAAGTCTCCTTTCACTCCATTCACCGGACTCATCGTGCATGCCCGATTTTGCCCTATCTTGTTTTCGACGCATTAAAAGTTCTTCAACATCGCCAAATATGTCATGGGCTTCCTGGAGAGCAGAGGACGACACTCCTGGTGCCTGCCTGGACTTCTTTTTGTTCACCTTCTTCCTTCTGCAGATCCAAAAAGACAATGTGACATAAATCAGAGAGCTATATAAAAAATCAAGACCATCCTACATCCATATATATCTCAAATGCAATACCTAATAGGAGCACCATGTTCGTCAACTTCTTCTTCATCAACAATAAAGTCGGCCATTTCATCTTCCTCGCCAATGTCAGCATCCTCTTCTTCGTCCAGCCTTTCTTCCTCCTCAGCAATATCCTCGAGTGGTGGCCCTGGAAATATCCCGAGGAGTTCAAGTTAACAACATGAGGAATACTGCCAACAAAGAAGACAATTAGAATGATGTTTACCTTCATCATCACCAAATAAGCTGCGCTCGAGCTTCTGCTCAGCTGTACGCCCTCGTCTCCCAGTTTCATCAAACTCCTCCTCCTCATAAAAACCAGAACCCTCATCTTCCATATCCCTCTGAGCCTTTTTCAACCGCTTGAATTTTTTGCTCTCCTAATCAGGCAGTGTGAAAATCAGAAAGTGTGAACACCTACTGACAAAATCAATACCCTACATAGGAAATGCATATATATGTGTTTGCTTGCGTGTTTACATTCAGTGAAGCAAAAATCACAACTCACAAGTTTTGGACGAGGCACCGCAATATTACTTTCCTGGAGAAGTTCATAATCATCTTCATCAAGCACGTAATTCCTCTCTGACTCCCTGAAATAGTCAAAATATATAAAGGCAGCCATACACAGAAAAGTTATACAATATTTGAAAAGCCGAACTCACCTTTTCTTCCTTTTCTTCTTCTTTTGCCTCTCATCATCACTATCAGCTTCATCCTCTTCATCCTCTTCTTCTTCTACATCATCTACTATAAACCCATCTTTCTCATATTCATCCTGACCCTCTGCCCAGATAAAAGCAACAGAACAACCCAAATTACAACATATACATATAACCATGCAACAATAACATACCCAGTCCCATGAGTGAGGTCCGGGGAGGATATAGTGTAGGCACACCTTACCCCCACCTCGTAGAGATAGAGAGGTTGTTTCCCATAAATGATCTGCAAATACATATAAACAAACACGAATAACGAAAACATACCTGGTGTAATCCACAAGTGGGATCTCAGAAGGATTGAGTGTACGCAAACCTTACCCCTACCTTTAAAGATAGAGAGGTTGTTTCCAATAAATCATACAACAATAACAACATACCCAGTATAATCACACAAGTGAGGTCTGTGGAGGGTAGAGTGCAAAAGACCTTACCCCGCCTCGTAAAGACAGCGAGAGTATTCCCGATAGACCCTTAGCAAATACACATAACCATACAGCAACAATAACATACCCGGCATAATCTCATAACACGTGAGGTTGAGGAGGGTAGTGTGTACGTAAACCCTAACCCTACCTCGTAGAGATAGAGAGGTAGTTTTCAATAAACCCTCAATAAATACATATCTCATACAACAATATACCCAGTGATATCCCACAAGTGGAGTCTAGGAAGGTGGAGTGTACACATACCTTATCCCTAGCTCGTAAATATAGAGAGGTTGTTTCCAATAATAGACCCTCGGCAAATACATATAACTCATACAACAATAACAACAGCATACCTAGTGTAATTCCACAAGAGAAGTCGAGGGAAGGGTAGAGGGTACGAGCTTACCACTATCTCATAAATTTCCGATAAACCCTCAACAAATACATATAACCCAAACAACATACCCCGTGTAATTCAGTGAAAGTAGAGTATACGCAAACCTTAGCTCTACAAGGAGGCCATTTCAGATAAACTCTCGTCAAATACATATGACCAAACAACAACAACAACAATAATACCCAGTGTGTAATCCCACAAATGAAGTCTCGGGAAGGTGGAGTTTACTCAGACCTTACCTTCACCTCGTAAAGATAAAGAGTTTGTTTCCAATAGACCCTAAGCAAAATAAACATAAGAAAAAATCTATCATATTAAATTAGGGTAAATACCTTCTTCTTCGTCTTCATCCTCATCCTCCCGTTCATCAACTGCATCCCCATCAACCGGCTCTTCGTCCCTCTCTTCTTCCTCAATTCCAACTTCATCTACGCACAAAATTTTCAATTTCTATAAACACATGCACATTCAACCACTCAACATTTTCAGCTAAAATAACCAAACATTTCTTTAAAAAACGAAAAAAAAGGAAAAAAAACATCAACCTTCGTCGTTGGAGATCAAGCCATTTATTTCGCCGATCTAACTTAGAGCACAACAAAAAATCCAGCTATTTCACACAAAGTACACGCAGAACTAGGTGAAAGTTGAAAACCTAAACCCTAGAAGTTTCAATTTGCATTCAACTATAACATTTTCAGCTAAAATAACCATACATTTCCACAAAAAAATCAAGAAAATGAAAAAATCAACCTTCGTCATCGGAAATCACGTTTTCCCCAGCCATTTTTCCCGCAGATGATAACTTTAAGCGCACAACAAAAATATAGCTATTTCACACGCAAAACTAAGTGAAAATCGCAAACCTAAACATTTTCAGCTACAATAACACATTTCTACAAAAAAATTGAAATAATTATGAAAAAAATAAAATCAACCTTCCTCATTGGAGATCATGTTTATTCTAGCATTCTTTCGCCAACGATAACTTAGACCACAACAAAAAGACTAGTTATTTCACACAAAGTACACGCAGAACTAGGAGAAAATCGAAAACCTAAACTAGAATTTTCAATTTCTATAAACACATTTTCAGCTAAAATAACCATAACCATCACATTTCTAAAATAAAATCGAAAAATTCTTTAAAAAAATCAACCTTCGCCATCGGAGATCACATCTTTTCCAGCCATTTTATCGCAAACGATAACTTAGAGCACAGGAAAATATCCAGCTATTTCACACATAGTACACGCAGAACTAGGTGAAAATCGAAAACATAAACTAGAATTTTCATTTTCTATAAAGACATACATGCAACTATTCAACATTTTCAGCTAAAATAACCATAACCATCACATTTCTAAAAGAAGAAATCGAAAAAAATATTTAAAAAATCAACCTTCGCCGGAGATCACGTATTTTCCAGCCATTTTTTCTGCAGACAATAACTTAGAGCATAACAAGAAAATCTAGCTATTTAGAATTTTCAATTTCTATAAACACATACATTCAACTACTCAACATTTTCAGCTAAAATAACCATAAACATCACATTTCTAAAAAAAAAATCGAAAATTTTATGAAAAAAATCAACCTTCATCATCGGAGATCACATTTTTTCCAGCCATTTTTTCGCCGACGATAACTTAGGGCACGATAATAAAAAGCAAAAACCCTAGATATTTTTCACACGGTACACACACAACTATGTGTAAATTGAAACCCTAACCCTAAAGATTTCGATTCGCGTTACTGATAATAGCGAAAAATGGTGAAAATTGTATATATAGTGTGAGGGAGGGAGTGGGGCGGTTCGTAGTAGTGGTGGTGTAGTGAGGGAAAATGGCGATACAAAATGGGCAGAGGTTCAGAGTAATAATAAGTTGCGGATGAATTGATATTAATAATAATGGTAATGTTCTAAATTGTTTATTCAAAAATTGAAATTACAATAAAGATGTATATTTTATATTGGTGATAATATGTTCAGTGTAGTCTCGTAGATGAAATTTGAGATGAATAAAGTATATATTGATCATATTATAACAACGACATTAATAACATATTCAGTGTAACTCACATATGGAATCTCGAGAGGAAATAGCGGAATTTTGGATCGTATGCAAGTCTTGTTCTATTTCATATAGGTAGATGATATGAGTACGTGTAACAATAACATATAAGTGTGGCCTGTGATATAAAGTTTAGAGAAGTTAGAGTATATACTGGATTCATCTTTATCTCGCGAATGTAGAGAAGATAAATATTTATAGATAATTAATACTATTATATATGAAGTTTTTCATCGGAATACTTCTAATAATTTATCCAGAAAAAGATTAAACTTGTTAACGAGGAGCTTGTTCAGAAATGATGTAATGAGAGACATACATAATTGACTTTGTCAGCGGGTATTTGATTGAATAAAATCGTTCGATTTCCAAATAACTTACCTCTTAGAAAAAAGTTCGAGCAAAGTCGTGACCACTTCTTAAGTTGAAAACCTAGGAATTCGTTATCTTGATTTGTTTGGTTTATTTTTCGATAATGATCTTGGCCAATCTCTAAAGTGCTCCAGCAAGGCCCGAAAGTGTAAATCAAGATTAGTTACCTTTTACAGCACACCCGCTTCAAGGAGCCTATTCTGATGTGGCTCTCTCGGAGCTAAACGTTGATTTAGATAAGCATATCAAAGTAAGAGAAATAATTATGAACACTGTAGACTATTTCTGTCGAGATAGTGAAGGGAGAGTCTCGTTTGTAGAAATTTTTTCGTATGAGATTTAATGAAATGTAAAGAGATCATGTCTATTATTTATATGATTTTTCGTACTCAGGTCTATCAAAAGTTCAATGGACGAATATTTAAGAGTGTGATAGCAAATTAAGAATGAATTGATAATGATTTAAATAATTTATTCAAAATCAAATTTAAAATGACGAGGAATACTTTATTAATGTCTATATGAATTTCTTTTGTTGGAATATTATTATTACTAATTCATCAACAAGACAAGCTCGATTATAAGAAATTGTTGCTAATTATTTATTGGAAGAGAATTATTTATATCTTATAAAATCTATCTCCTCCTCCAAATAAAATTTAATGAGATTCAAAAATTATGGTCTCATCTAAAAAAATTCTAAGTATTCAAATCAAATAAATATTCAATGACCGGCATTTATGTCTTTCTTAGCTAAATAGGACCAAGTTAATATGCTCTAAATAGTTTAGTCAAAATCAAATTTAAAATGTATGTGAATACTTATAAATGCTAATTAATATTTATATAGAGTTTTTTGACTAGAGTATTACCAATGCGTATAAAAAAGAAGGTCTTCGAACTAGATTACGAAAAATATGTTTATACTCTAGTAAAGGAATTATGAGAATTTATCGCTAGGTACATTATCAATAAAATCATCTAATTCTTGTATAAGCTATGTTTTTTTCTCAGAATGAAATTTAATTTCATTTAAAAGTCAAACAATCTAAATTTTAATCAGAAGTAATTTCTGCAACACATTGATATGAGGAAAAAAATATATAGTATTTTTCATATATTTTTTTGACTATTTAAAATTTAATTTTAAAATATCAAATTAATATAATCTAACTTAACTTCATAAATTAATCAAACTGTCTCTTAAACAATAAAACATGAATTAATCAAACTGTCTCTTAAACAATAAAACATGATAACTAAAAAGAAATAGAGATAATACTCTATATTGCATACCAAAGGAACACTTGGAAATGAGGAAGAATTTAGTATGCGCTTGGCCGTGAAAATAAAAAAAAATTAGTTCAAGTTGGAGTTGAAATTGTATTTGACCATTAATATAAAGTTGAGTTATTTTTGAATTTTAGTGAGAAAAGTGAGTTGGAAAAAGTCCACCAATTGTCGCTTGTATTTGTAGTTCTTATGCACAAAATATTATTTCTAGCTAGCGTTTGGTCATAAATTTCTAAATATTTTTGACAAATTATTTTTGAATAAAGATTTGAATTAAATCTCATCATGTATTTGACCACGGTATTTTGAAAAACATATTTTACTTTGAAAGTTATCAAAAAACGAAAATTGTCTCAAATATTAATCTTTTCTAGAATTTGAGATTACGAAAAATGAAACAAATAGCACTTCGTCGGAAACTATTGACATGAAAATCACCATTGAATTTTAATTCTATTTTTTAGCTATTTGTTGTCAGTTTATACAATGCTGATAACAAATTTGATTTATATCTTACACAGATACATATTCTATACTATAAATATACATTTTCTATATGCATCTCATAGATACATATTTTATACAATAAATGATACCAATTCTATGTACATCATATTTAAAAAAATGCATATTCAATATAACAATGATTCATTTTTTATCCATAAATTCATCGCTATATTTTTTTACGAATTGTATCAATATGATACGTGAATTGCATCCATATGTTATATGAACTGTATCTGAACGACCTAGACCAAAATAGCCCAAATTAGATTAGGATTATTTAGCGAAATTAAAATGACTGACTGATTACTCCATATTAAATAACCCAAACATGAGCCAATTATTTTTAAATGGGTCAGCCTGTGTCCTTTTTTTTTTGAATTATTTGTTAAATAATGACAAATTATATGATTATACATTATTTGCTAATTTTTTTTTAAAGACTAAAAAAAATTTATGACCAAATGAATCCTTAGAATAAAGTGACTTCTTTTTCTAAAAAAAAAAAAAGGCAGTCCGGTGCACTAAAACTATTGAAAGGTTATTTTCAAAACTTGAAAATATGACCTCATGATCAGATGACATCAACTTTATCGGTTACTCAAGACTCCCCTTCAACTTTTTTTTTCTTCAAAATATACTAAAAAAAAAATACTCATGACAAAACTTGGCTTTAGCTTAAAGCCATACTTAACTAGTAAAAGAAAACTCCAAGTCGGGCCGGGTCATTGGTGTTGTTGGTATTGGGCTTTAGTTATTCATTCATTCATTCAGATCTCAAATCTCAAAAAAGCAAAAAAGGGTCAGCTCCTCGCCGATTAGGGTTTTACAAAATACCTCTCTCTCTCACTCTCTCTTTCAGCTAAACCAAATTCTCTTCTTAGGCATAACGATGACTGCTCAATCTCAAGAAGAACTCCTTGCTGCCCACCTCGGACAACAAACACTTGATGTAATTCTCATTCTCTCTCTATTTTTTTTTTTTTTGCATATATGTATATATATATGCGTGTGTTTTGTGTGTTTATTATATGTGTGTGTGTGTTTTATGTGTTGCTTGTATGTGTGTGTATATATGCCTGTGTTTTGTGTGTGTATATATATGTGTGTGTGTTTTGGGTGTGGTTTGTATGTGTGTATATATATATTTGATAACCGTGGTGTCCTAGCCATCTCGAGCACACCTCGACTAATTCCACTAGATACTTGCCACTTCCCACCAGCAACATGTATGTATGAAGTGAGAATACACACAAAAGACATACACATATATATCCTCAGTGCGTTTATATATGTGTGTGTGTATATATACATATATTCACTTCATAGATATAAAATTGTGGATGTGAAGTTCTGTATTTTAAAACTTTTGTTCTTATTGTTAATTAGAGTACTTTTGGTTGTTTCATGATCAGTTTTTGTTAAGCTTGAGATAGTATTTCGATTATTTGTTTGGAAGATTCACTTATTGATTGAGATGTGTTTGTGTGTGTGTGTTATATACATATATTCACTTCATATATATAGAATTGTGGATGTGAAGTTCTGTTTTTTCTGGTTCTTATTGTTAATTAGAGTATTTTTGTTGTTTCATGATCAGTTTTTGTTAAGCTTGAGATGATATTTGGATTATTTGTCTGGAAGATTAGCTTATTGCTTGAGATTTATATGTTGTTTGTGATATTTCTTTTTTTACGCTAAATTGGCGAAGATAAATTGCAATTTTGAGCAAAGATCTGCAATATACGTGAATTGTTAGTATGAGTAGTACTCTAGTAGTTTATTGTTATTCGATTTCTGCGACTTTTTATTGTTTGTTGTACCTCCATTAGTCTTATTTTGTTGTAGTTTTTTCTTTTATGAATGTTTTGTCATGCTTTCATTAGTTTTCTTTTTTAATTGCTTTCCCTTGAAATGAGGTACTATATACATTACCCTCCCCCAAACCCCACTTGTGTGATGACACTGTATCTGTTGTTGTTGATTTTTTTTTTGGTAAAAAGATTGAAAATTGAGTTTATTCATATTCTTCTGAATGTCCTGGCTGCAATTGGGGAGGTTTTTGTCCGTTTGCAAATTGAAAAAACTACAGGTATATAAACGTACTAGTGATTTGAGTGGTCTTTCCAGTTGAAAGATTGCATATCATTTATGCTATCAGCATGGTGCAATCCTCCTCCTTTATCTGGCGCATGTGAGCAAGCTCACACAGGCGGACCCCAATTTGTTTGGGGCTGGCCTTAGTTGTTTTGTTATGTATTAGTATATTGAATTAGCTTTCTGGGTATTACAACTTACAATTGCATTTGAAGCTATCTAATTTTTCAGAAATGTGAAAAGTAATAAATATTAGGATAAAGACTACTACTGTTTGTCCACCATTGAGACATTAAATGATCTCTTTCAGTGAAATTTGAATCTTTGTTATTAAAAAAACCCAAAGTTTGAATCTTTTGAGGTTACTAACACAATCAGTAGGATTAAAATTTATGAACAGAAGTGTAAGAAGGAGAAGGAAAATGGACAAAATTAAGCTTCTTTGGTCCAGAGGTGGATGCTAAAGTAATTGAGTTTAAGTGGTTTCTTAATGTTTTGTCATAAAAGCAGCTTCTTCTCAAGAGAGAGCCAGTCATTTTGATCCTTGTGTAAGCTCATATAGATTTTTAATCACTTCTCTTGTAGTCTGAGGAACCAATCATTGAGGATGAAGAAGATGATGACGATGACGACGATGATGAGAAAGATGATGCTGATGCTGAAGGTAAGTATACACCAATAATTTGAAAATTCTGAACTCTGGTTTGGTTTGTTATTATTCTGCCAGTTCGTAAAAGAATGGTATCATTCGACTTATTAGTGCCAGTTGTGGCTGAGGTGCCCTTTAGAAAGGGATCTATCTGAGACCGTTTCACAAAAGAATTTCTTATATATGAGAGTACTTATCTGATAGGACTACAACTTGAAAATAATTTAAAGTTAAAATCAATACGAGACATATGGAGTTATGATAATTGATAATACACCTCTTTGCCCTGCCAAGGTAGAGGTAAGGTATATGTACATCCTACCCTACCCAGATCCTAGTTGTGGGATTACACGGGGTATGTTACTGGATTTTGTGAGACACACTCCAATAGGTCCGAACTAGGAAGCTCTTTACTTTCAGTGTTTGTAAAGTTTGTCTTATTGGATAGGCCATGGAAAGTTTTTCAACGTTTTAGTTTATTCCATACATGGGTAGTGTCTCACATAAAATGCAATAGAGGTGGTGTTGATGTTTGCTATTGTTTGTCACATTGATTTATAATTACTTCTATCAATTGTGTGCTTTTGATTCTCCGCGTAGTTTAGGTTTCTAGAGCTTGTTTTCGTTCTAATCTCTGCCAAGTTAATTACATTTTTATTTATCAAATCAAAGTTATGTTAATCAGCAGACATGAAATAATTTGTCTATCACCCCTCACAATAGATAATATTTTGAGATACCTGACCTTTGAATTCAATTGATAGTCAAAAGGTTTGTTTTATTGTGAATATCTTTCTGAGATGATGTGAACTTAATAAACTGATAGCCTTCTAAATCCCCCATTTTCATACTGAAAGTGTTATTTTTCCACAGATATAGTCATGCGACATTTCAAAGCTACATATTTTGTAACAGGCGTCCATAACTTCTGTGTTAGGTGTCAATTGAAATAGTCATGTTATTTACATATTTGATAATACATGTTTTAAATTTTTTTGTTAAATACACACTGGTGTTGGATCACAAAATCTAATATCAGAGGATTGAAATAACCAAACCTAAGAGGGTGAATATTTATCAGAAGATTGGTTCCAAAGGAGTGCCTCCCTGTACTAAATGTCCACTGCCAAAACATGGACAAGCTTAACCCATATAAAAGAGACTGTATCAGAAACTAAGGATCCCTTTGGCCACAGATTTTCCAAGTAGTTTTTGGGAAAGAACTTGGCAAATAGTGTTTGGTCATACAATTTGTCATTATTTGGCAAATAATCCAAATTTCCAAATACTAGTATTTGGCCAAATTTCAATTTTTGTGAACTTTTAAAGATAAAATATGTTTCCAAAATTCTATGGACAAACACATGGTGAAATTTCACCCAAATCTTCACCAAAAAATGACTTGCCAAGAATATTTGGGAATCTATGCCAAACTCTAGCTAATATTAGTCGTCGTGTTTGCGTGAAAGCATTCCTGTAATTTATAAAAAGAGTCCTCAAGACCCAAGATTTAGCCTTGGATATTGCATTTCTCCACATTGGAGTGCTGCATATTCTCTCTGTCTAGATGCACCAGAAAGGCCATGCGTGCTGCTTTTTTCCTGATTATTGTGGCAATACTTAATATGCTTATTATTGCGGGCAGAGCTCGGAGATGGTAGTGGCAGGTCTAAGCAGAGCAGGAGTGAGAAGAAGAGCCGAAAAGCGATGCTAAAGCTAGGAATGAAGCCAATCCCAGGGGTCAGTCGTGTAACTGTGAAGAAGAGCAAAAATGTAAGTTGACCTCATTATTATTTGTTCACTTCCCTTTTCCTTTGTTCTCTTTTGAAATTTTTTGAAGTTGTTTAAGGTTCTTCTGATTCTTTTGTTTTTGTTTCATTCAGATACTATTTGTCATTTCAAAACCAGATGTATTCAAGAGCCCAAATTCAGACACATATGTCATATTTGGTGAAGCAAAGATTGAGGACTTGAGCTCACAATTGCAGTCTCAAGCTGCAGAGCAGTTCAAGGCTCCTAATCTGAGCAACGTTATATCGAAGCCAGAGCCATCTACTGTGGCTCAGGACGATGAGGATGTAGACGAGACCGGCGTAGAACCAAAGGATATAGAGCTTGTGATGACTCAAGCAGGAGTTTCCAGACCCAAAGCTGTCAAAGCTCTCAAGGCTGCAGATGGCGACATTGTCTCTGCTATCATGGAGCTTACAAACTAGGATGCTTTCTGAATCTTATGAGCAGTGCTTTCTTTGAATATCTAGAGGTCTCGTGAGCTTTAAAAGTTTTGAATTGCTGCTCCTTTTTATCTCTGTGTCCTTGTTTATTTTACCGTATGTCTGTCGTTGTATACCAGATTGGATTGTTATTTTTATGTAAGAGAGAAGGGTTTAAACTATGCTGCTCCTTTCTGTCTTAAACTAGAATCTTGTCTCTATTAGTCTTCCTGCTTGGCCCTTCTGTTTTGATGTCTCTCCATATTCTGCATTACTTTGAAATAATCTTGGGTTATAGATTTTGAGCTAAGGTTAGCTAAATAATGAAAGGTTATAGAGTAACCATATTTCCCATCAATATGAACCAACATTTTTAACCAAATGTTCCCAAACAAGTCTTTGTTATGCATAATTTTTGCTCAGTGAGAACTTCACATTAGGTTAAAGCATCCTAATAAATTAGTAAATGAAAGCATGTGGTGAGGCAAGGGAGCAAACTTGTTTGGTTTTGCGGTGCACTCATTTCTGTTACGAGAATGAAATAACGCCCCAGTTTGACTCAAGACTGAAACTCCTTACAACTCGCACCAATAGCAGTACTGATTTTTCCTTCTATCGGAGAAGTTTCTTTTCCTCATTTTTAAACTACTTTTTCTAGAGAAAATATTCTCTAAAATATTTTGATCAACCAATCAAGAAGAATCATAAAATAAAAAAAAAGAGAAGCCCAGTGCACTAAAGCTACCGCTATGCATGGTGTCCGGGGAAGGACCCCACCACAAGAGTGTATCGTACGCAGCCTTACCTTGCATGGCTTGAACCCCTGACCTCCTGGTCACATGACATTAACTTTACTTCAAGGCAAGAATCATAAAGTATTTTTTGAAAATATTTTCCTCCGTAATGAACACACACTTACATCTAATATAACTCCATATATATATATATATATATGTATGTATGTATGTATGTATGTGTGAGTGAGTTCCTCTATCTTCCACTATTCTTACAAACTGAATATAACAATTTAAATATTAGTTCCATCCTCAATCGAATTGCGTATTGTAGGACCTATTCTGAAGATAGCATTCTCACTAAGATTTTTTTTAGACCCAAAATTTGAACTCAAGATCTCTAATTAAGAGTGAAGTAGCCCCACCACTGCAGCTCCAAAATCATTGTTGGTTCATTTTCCTCCTCATTTATTACTACTTTTTACCCATGTGAAGGAAGGACTACTATAAATAATTGTTCACCAAACAAATAAAAAAACATAAAAATTACAGCATCATGCTATAATAAGCATGACATCATATTTGACAACTAGCAAAATTGCCAAAAAGGTCATTTAATAATTAGATAGTGATTGAAAATTGACAAAAGGACACGTCATTGCATTCCTAACTAACAACTCCGAAGTGGGCCTTAATATCCTTAGTCAACAAACAGCCCAAATTTATTTCTATGTTTTCCCCCTCAACTATATTGCTAATGCCACGTAAATAATTCATTTAATTTCACAATTTTACCTTTTAAATAATTGATAAAATTATCGACATGTGACATAGTAGGTCATGGTTCAAATCATGAAAATAATCTCTGACAAAAATAAAAAGTAAGATCGCGTAATAAATCATTATCGTTCGATCTTTCTAGAGTTCTCACACATTACTCAAGTTTTAGTGGACCAGACTATCCTTTACCATACATAAGTTGATATTTAATTTTTTTCAAGGCATAAGTTTGTTATGTGTGTGGAATGTAACTTGTATCACAAAAACACTGTTTTCTCCGTCTCATTTTATGTGTCATCATTTTTTTGATCTATCCCCAAAAATATCACATTTCTTTATTCGGTAATTATTTAATGATATTATCTCCTTTTTATCCTTCTTGGGTCCCACTTAATAGGAAAAGACTACTAATATGTAAATATTACAGCAACTTTAAAAGGAATAATTTTGTAAACTTTATAAAATCATCACTTATTTCTTAAATTATGGGCCCGATCAAAAAACGATACATAAAATGAGACAGAGGGAATATTTATTTTGAGATATAAAAAGTAAAGACTAAGATTAAGTCCCAACAATGATAAACACTAACTGATTTCTTTTCACCTGTTCTAGCCTTAATGGACAGAATTAGATAAGATTTATTAGCTATTGCTGATGAAAGGTGACAAATATATTATAAATTTAATTAAAATACGCGTAAGTTGGTCTGAATACTACGATTATATATATGAAAAAAAGGGTGTAAATGACCCAAATAATTTTTACCAATTTGGTTCCAAAAGGTGTTCTTTCAGTGATCTCAAAGGTTAAACTAAAAAAGAGATAAATAAAAGAAGCAAGAAAATATTTCCTAATAGAAAGATTTTTGAAAATCATAATTTAAAACAAACCTTAGTTATTTATATGCATGTAAATCATTAACGTGAAAACAATAAATATGATCGACTATTTATATTATAAAAAAATATTTTATTTTAAAGAAAGATGAGTCAATTTCAAAGTAGAAAGGACAGTACGATCAAGTACAGCAACCTATATTTGACTATTTTGATATATTGAAAACATCAAATAAATTCATCAACTTATTTGCAATTACTTGCACTAATTGCTTCAAATACCTATAAATCTCAAATAAATGTTGATTTGAATTAATCAGATGTCAAATCAGGTAGATCGTACACGTATACGACTGATATGAATTCAAAAGAAAATACTATGTCTAGTTTATGTAATAGGTGAAAGGAATCTTAGAGTAACTAGTTATGTGATCAGAAGGTTATAATTAGGTTCAAACTGTGGAAACAACTTGTGGCAGAAATGTAATGTATAGTTGCATATAATAGTTCCTTGTGGTTCGTCACTTTACACCGTACACGTATACGATTGATATTAATCCAAAAATGATATTATTTCTAGTCCATGTAATATATGAAGGGAATCTCGAAGTAACTTATATATACGTTGATGTCATGTGATCAGAAGGTCATGAGTTCAAATTGTGAAAACAACATCTGGCAGAAACGTAAGGTAAAACTGCATACAATAGATCCTTGTGATTCGATACTTTTTCGAACCCCACACGTAGCGAAAACTCTGATTCACCAAATTATTTAGTTTGGTTTATGAACAAGTTACTAATCCCTTCCTCAAAGCTTATTCCCTTAGGTTTTAATCAGAAGGTTTTTGAACGTTAGAAACTATTTAAAACCTTGTCTTATAATTCCATCGCTAACTTTCCTCTTTCATTTCGATGTTAAATTTACATATATACTAAATTTTATAATAACTATCTATCAAGTTTAATTGCCATTGGTTGATGAATTATAAAATTTATATATTAATAGTTTGAAGATGTCAAAAGTACTTCATGCCTATGTCATTTTCATTTAAATTTATTATAGTATCTTTTTTTTTTTTTTTCCCTTATAGAGTAAGTCTAGCTTGAAGGTCAGCTACATGACAAAGTCTAACAGTTAAGACAATATACTTTAATTTTCAATTTACAAATAATTCATAAACAATTAATTATTCTACTAGTTTACTAGTAAAAGAAGATGCCAAAGGATACCATAAATCTCTAGACTCCAAGTCAACTTTCTTCTTTTTATTTTTTTCATTACTTCATATCTAATATTCAGATCGAAACCCGATTAAATTTCAAAATTATTTTTTAAAAATAGTGCTTTTGATGATTTTTTTTAAAAAAATAAAAAATTAAAATTGAGACATCTGACTAAAGACGAACGAAGATAGTGTACACAGAAATCTAGACTCTTAGTCAACCTTGGTATGCAAGAAACCTAACAATGTCAGAATAATATTCCTCTCTATGCAGTAACCTTTTGACTAGGGTAAGCAATTTGCAGATATAATTCTTGTTTAATAATAATCTTTTTTTAATATAATAAAATATAACTACCTCCCAAATCAAGAACAAGAATATTAGAAAAATAAAGTAAAAAATTGTTTTTGTTCAACTCTTTAGAAGTCTCAAACTATAGAATGATATGAGATAATTCTTATTTTATTTAACTTGGTTGTTAGCCCCATGACCAAGCCAAACAATAAAGACAATATACTATAATTTCAATTTCAATTTGCAAATATTGCATAAATTTTTAGTTTATGAATTTTGAATTTAGTGAGCTATAAATAAATTATTTATATGTATTAAATAAATTTTAACATTAATATAAAATAATAATACGTGCAGTGAAATCTCACAAGTAAGATCTGAAGAGAAGAGGGTGCACGCACGTAGATATTATCTCTACCTATAAAGTAGAGAGACTGTTTTCAAAAAATCACCTGCTCAAGTGTAGCAAACATAGATACGAAGAAGAAGAAAACAACGGAGAAAGTATAGTAATAACTAATAAGGAAACAATACAAGAGAAATAATAACATATGCTTAATAGAGCGATAATGAAAATATAATAAACAACAAATTATGATAAAATCACAAGCAGAAACTACACTATTATAACTAATACAACATCAAACACAATAAGGCTAGATTTTCGACAAGCAAGACAATACCCTTATATGATTAATTTTTTATTTTAATAGGTATTTTTCACGTACTCTATCTAAAGTTATGTCCTCGATAACATATGACTGGGAAATTAGTGGATGACACAAGCAAAGACCCCACTAATAACATGCATAATTTTATATTAAGAAATATTCTTGATTTATAGACCTAAAGTCAACCTAATCTAATTATGTCGTAGTTTTATTTTTAAAATTTATTTCCACATGACTTGAGTAAACGTTTGCTGCTATTTCTTGTTTTAATTCTCCAAGAACCAAAATAAATAAATAAATATAGAAGCATGATGAGTATATATAACATTATTCTCTATACAAGCTGCCAAGACATAGCATAGTAGCAAAATACAAATAGTATATATTATTCTCCATATGAAACATAAATAAATGTTTTTATAGATCAGATTATCAGTCTATTGACAATTAATACAAGTGGGGAAACTTTAGTGTACTTTTTTTTGTGTATTTAAATTGCTACTACTCGTTTTCAAAAATTTGAATTTCAAAAAATTCATGTGTCTAACCTTTTTTTTTTTTACTCATTTTGTATCTCATATCGATTGAGAACTTAAGTAATTCATATTCGCAATGTTTAGGACCAAATAAAAAGAAAAGCATTTTTCCCTTAATAAATTCTAAGCAGAGCTACTATATTTTACTTCATAAATAGAATTGCTTTGCAATGTGATAAATAGAAATCATATATAGGGTGGCTTAAAGAACGCATTAGAAGAAAAGCTTATTAGTTAGGATAATACATGCCAATCAGATATATTGAGGTCATAAGGCAAATACAACAACAATATTATAGAGAATTTATATACAAACATCAACTTGTAAAGATTCGAAAACAATTCGTAGAAAGATTAGAGCTGCTAAAGAAAGAAATAAGAAATCTAGAAACAGATATTTTAAACTTTAAGGAAACAGACGAAATAATTACCATAACATCTAACTATTATAAAAAAGCATTAATTAGCGAAAAATCTAGGTTAATAGAAAATATACAAGAAGTAGACTTGGATATAACCTATACAAATAATAGATTGAGATATCAAACTAAGCTAAGTAAAAAATACCTTAACCTAAACCACCTAGGATAAACAAGATAGCTTCATTAAAACATCTCGATTACCTAGATCTCAGTTTCCAACCTGAAAAGAAATACCGAATATTAAAAAATAATTCTACCATAAAGTGTAATTTTAATCAAGGAGAACATATTTTACATTCGGAAGATAAACAATATAATACAATAATAGACTTTCTAATAAATTTAAGCGAAAAAATTCAGGAAAAAGATAATAGTATAATAAGAACCCTAGACCACATAGAAGTCACTCAGAATAAATATAAAAAGACACTAGATAAGATAGAACAAAATTTAGATTATCTTAAGTCTCAAGAAGTAGAAATTGACAGAAAAATCCAGTATTTAAACCATAAGTTTAATTTAGAAAAAATACCTACAAAATTTGAAATCGAAAAACTAATAGCAACTATAATAGAAAAACCTAAAGAATTGGAATTAAGAACAACTCAACTAATATCTAAGCTCGTAGAACAGGTAGAAAACATAACAGCGGAAATCAAAGATTTACAAGAAATAACAAAAAGATTAGAAGAAATATCACTTTCATGAGCGAAGAAGATATAAATTACAATAAAGCACTAGAAAAATCAAAAAATTATCATAGTGACCCTGAAGGACTATCGAAGCATATACCTTCAAGTCAAACAGATAAAATCCTATTAAAACAAAATAACACTATAATAGAATTACTATTAGATTTACACAAAAAGATGACATCTTAATAAAAGGCAAAGAAACTCAAAAACCGCTCCACAAAGAGCTAGAGTTACCCGAACTACACAAGAAAATAGACATCTTAATAAATAAAGAAACCCAATCAAAAAATAACCTAGAAATAGACGAACTAGTTAACCAATTAAAAAGAATCGAATTAACTCCTAAACAAGAACGAAAAAATATAATACGAAAACCGCAAAAATGGACTTTCTATCAAATCGACGGAGAGCCTTCGAAAATAATACAGGACAAGGAGAAGAAAGACAAAGAGTAAGTTTTTCAGAAAATAGAATAGGAAATAACAATATATTAGCTAGAATATGTCGAAGACAACCTAATGCAGAACAGAATCAAGAACTCAATGAAATAATAGACGTAGATAAAGACCTACAAATTTTTCAACAACATCAATTAAAATTACTAAACCCTAAGACACTATATAATGCAGGATATTTTTCGACAGATAACCAGTTATATAGACATTATAGAGAAGAACAAATATCTGCCATAGGAGAAGACTTTAAAATATTAGATTTAGTAAATGCTCACTCTCTAAAACATCTAAAAAATAGAATGGTATTAATGCATATGGGTTTAATAGTTATAGGAATAAAAGGATTAACTAGAAAAAATTTAGGATCCAAAGTACTGATAACTATATATGATGATAGATGGTCAGACACTAAAAAATCAATAATAGGATTAACCGAAGTGGATATGACTAATAATGGAGGAATATTTTACATAAGTCCAGACTTCCTAATGAATTTAAAAGAATTTGGACAAAATATTAAAATAGGAATTCAGACTAAGGGATACGAAGAAATGAATAGCGGAAATAATTTACTAATGTGCATAGGTTTCATTGGAAAATTAACTTTAAGCAGTAATACAAAATTTAAATTAAAAGTAAATGATGTAGTGGAAATAATGGGAAATAAAGGTATAAGTTTAATAAAATCAATAAAAATAGATCCTGAAATATACGCGGGTTTAGAATGGAATTTAAATAAATTTACTAAACCAAAAACTTTTACACCAGACTCTCATCTATTATATACTACAAGTAAAGGAGAAACTTCTGTAAGATTTACAAATTATAACTACACAACCAAAAGAAATTTAGACGACGATGAAACAGAAAGTAATATAGAAACGGAAAGCGAATTTATGAATATAGAAGTTTTACAGGAAGGATATGAGGTAGACATGGCCATCGAAAAGGTTGAAACTTTAGCAGAAGAATACCACTATATAACTTTTAAATGTAAAGGATGTCAAAAAGCCGATATGAAAATTGAAGAATGTGGAGAACATTTCAAAAACTGCCTAGAAAGAAACGATAATTTAGGATATAGAAATAACAAAACTAGCTTTGAAAGAAAAGATGAAGACACACTTTCTATATTAAGTTCTACTATCAGTTATAAAGAACTAGCAGAATTGGAACCAACGAGCTCCTCGAGTGCTAGCCCGTTCCAACAAACAAACCCTAATCCTCAGCCAATAGATTATAGTACAGGTAATGTACCTAGAAGACCAACAATTAGGATAAACCCAGATACCGAACTTAGAGGAGATCATATAAAACCAGCAGGTAAACGAATGCCAATAGAAGAACCAATTAAACTACAAGAAGGGGGTAGTAAAGGTAAAATTCTAAATATAGCAGCTCATGATCCCTAAATGTGGGATACAGTAATAGACTTATGAAAAGGAATAGTAGCTGCAGATTACTTAAGACACTATACAGAAACAGATACAGAAACAATGTATAAATATTTAGAAACTTTTCTAGGAGAATCTGCAAAGGCTACGTGGGAAAGTTTTAAGACAAACTGCCCATATGACTTCCAGGTTCTATTAAGTATGGGACCAAATCCATATAATTTTACAAATAAAATGCATATGTTACTAACAGGAAAAGATCCAAATAGTGGATTATTAGCCCTACAAAAGGAAGCATTAATAAAACTAGAACAATTAAGCATTTCACATTGGGTATATATAAAGAAATTCCTACAAGACTACTTCTATTATTGTACTGTCAGTGGAAATACATTTAATGAAGAATTAGGTAAAAAATTGTTTAATAAATTACCAGAAGCCTTAGGAAGAGAAATAGAAGATAGGTGGTATAAGAGAGATGGGGTAGTTGCTAACCCAAATTTAAAATGGACAATAGGACACAGAACACAACATATAATGGATATATTAACAGAAAAATGTACAAACATACAAATACAAAAACAATTGAAAAGAAACGAAATGAATTTCTGTAAATCTGTTATATACACAACTCAAAATTATGATCAGAAACAACATAAAAAGTATAAGAAAAGAAATAATCAGAAACCATATAGTAGAAAACAATACTTTTTAAGAAAGTCAAAGGCTAAAAAACCTTGGTTAAATAGAGATCGACATGTTAGAAAATATAGAAACGACAGAAATTATAAAAATAAACTAGAATGTTATACGTGTGGCAGTATAGACCATCTAGCCAACGTATGTCCTAAGAGAAATAATAATAGAACTAGAAATTCTCAATTAATAGAAGATTTCCAAGAAACTTTATTAAACGTAGATGAATATATGTCCGATACAGAAAGTATATACTCAATAATAAGTATTGACATAAATGATAAAGATAATCAAAAATCCGACTCTTCTGAATCAGACGAGGATAACCTAGTTAATGAGCTAGGTCAAGAAATGGAAGATTTAGACCTAAGCAACCTAATGATTAATAATTTAATGAATGTTAATCAAGAATGTATACATGAATTTCAAAGAAATAAGGGTTTAGATAGTAATCGATGCCGTATATGTAATTGGTACCCAAGTAAAGACAACAGAGCTAAATGTAAAAAATGTTACCTAGAGGCATGTATAAATTGTATAGAAAACACTTTAAAAATAAAAGTAGAATCCGAAATAAATAGTGGACAAAAATATACGACCAATCAAATCCTAAACCTCAGGGTCTCTACTCTAGAAACCCGCTTAAATGACCTGGAACACAGACTAAATATTCTAGAAAAAGGAAAAACAAAAATCACCTTAGAAGAAACGGATACCCAAGAAGCAGTACATTTAGAGAAATTAGAAGCAGAACTTATGAATTTAGAAGAAACTAATACTAATCTAATATGCAATGAAGATAAAGAATTCTCTACTATTAAAGTTTTAGTAAAAATCAAAATAAAAGATGTCGAAATAGAAACTCTAGCATTAGTAGATCCCGGATGTACTAGCTGTTTAATCAATAAAGAAATAGTACCAGAATACTTATTAAAAATACTTGAAAAACCTATAATGGCTACTCAAATGGATGGATCACACAATATCTATAATTATTATATAGAGAAAGCTCAACTAAGCTTTTTAAATACATGCAATCAATTCTATAACCCAGTTTATAATGTTAATAAAATACTAGCACGAGATTTAAATATAGGATCAGATTTTGTTATAGGATTAAGATTTTGTATACAGAATCAGGGAGGATGTCTCTTGACAAGAGACGGAATAATGCTCTTTAAAAATTTGACTTATACACCAGTACAAACGGCAGCATTACCAACAGTATATAGAACACTAAACAAAAATAAACAAAGAATTCGTCCCGAACCATGCTGTGACAGTTGCCAAAACAATCAATGCCAAAATAGCAACCTGTCAAAAGAAAACCTAGAAGAAGTTAGAAACTATACACTGCTTAATGCAGAAGGACAAGAATGTTTAACAGATATTGAAAAAGACTATACTCTAATAAGTATAGAAACTCAGTTTTATAATTTTAAAAAAGGAATGGATAGAATAGGAATAATAAACAGTCCAAAAGACTTAGACAATATAATCTCTATATTAGACGAAATGGAAATAATAGGGGAAAAACCGTTAGCCCATTGGGAAGCCAATGAGATAATGTGCAAATTAGATATAATCACTTTGGAATATACAATAAAAACGGCACCTATAGAAGCTAATAATGAAGATACTAAAGAATTTGATACACAAATAAAAGAACTCTTACAATTAGGAGTAATAAGAAGATCTACCTCTAAACATAGATCAGCAGCTTTCATGGTAAGAAATCATAGTGAACAAGTAAGAGGAAAAACTCGTATGGTAATAAATTACAAAAGATTAAATGACAATACTAAAACAGATGCTTACAAATTACCCGATAAAAGTGAGTTAATAAATAGAATTCAAAATAAAAAGGTTTATAGTAAATTTGACTGCAAGTCAGGATATTGGCAAGTCAAAATGCATCCAGACAGCATAGAATGGACTGCCTTCACATGTCCAAGCGGACATTTCGAATGGTTAGTTATGCCGTTTGGATTAAAAACAGCTCCGCCCATTTTTCAACGAAAAATGGATAACATATTCGGAGAATATAAACATTTTATCCTAGTATATGTAGATGATATTTTAGTATTTAGTCAAACCATGCAGGAACATTTAGGACACTTACAAGTAATTTTCAGACTATTTATTAAACATGGTATAATAATAAGTAAAAAGAAGATGGAATTATGCAAAACTTATATTAATTTTCTAGGAATTATGTTAGGGAATGGAAAAGTAAAACTACAACCACACATAGCAAAAAAGGTACTAGACATGCCAGATAAATTAGAAACAACAAAAGATTTACAAAAATTCTTAGGATTAGTCAATTATGCACGAAATTTTATTCAAGATTTAGGAAAAATAGCAGGACCATTATATGCAAAAATCGGTAGCAAAGGACAAAAACATTTTAATATAGAAGATATTAAATTAGTCCAAAAGATAAAAGAAAAAGTCAGCAATATCCCGGACTTAAAAATTCCATTAGAATCAGATTACCTCATAATTCAAACAGACGGAAGTGATTTAGGATGGGGAGCTATTTTAAAAGCAAGACCTAATAAATATAGTAATAAAAATGAAGAACAAATTTGTGGTTATCAAAGTGGCGCGTACAAAGAAAAAGGCAATATGAGCGCCATAGACTTAGAAGTATTAGCAATCATATATGGCCTTAATGCTTTCAAACTATATATACTAAATAAAGAAGAAATACTAGTCAGAACAGATTGTGAAGCCATAGTTAAATTCCATCAAAAGATAAATGACAAAACTAGTAGTAGACGAAGATGGCTAAATTTTACAGATACCATATCAGTTTACAAGAATATAGTATTCGAACATATAAAAGGAAAAGAGAACGCATTAGCTGACCAGTTAAGTAGATTACAATTGGGAACAACTAAATAAAATTTTGATTTTTATTCATTTGTTTTCAGCATGAGACCAACAGGACAAGCTCCTACAGACAAAGGCAAAGGTGTAGCTTCATCCTCAGAAGCTTACCAACAGACAATGTTAGGTAACTTAAACTTTAGACCATTAGAATCCCTCGAGACAATGGAACGAATTCATTTCGGACCATTTAATTTAGTAGCATACCCTGAGAGCAATATATCATTTAGAATAAGACCAGACTATGTTTTAGACAGACCCCAAAGGTGTTTAATCGATAACCTCTGGATTTCTTATAACAGACAAAATAGAAACCATTTCATGGCATCTATGAATGCTTTATGTCATTATATGGCCGAAAAGAGTAGGCCTCGTTTTAAATACTATGTAGTAATTCATGGAAAAACTAATGGCATTTTTCAAACTTGGTTAGAGGTATTAGATTCTATACAAGGTTTTAAAGCCCCTCTTTTTAAAGGATTTAATGATTTTACAGAAGCTACTAATCATGCTAGAGGATATTTAGGTCCAAACTATTACATATCTCCTTCTCTAAGACAAAATCCAGATCAGATACCCCAGTACAACTTGCAAAAGGAAACTGGAAAGATTATTTTTTGTAATCACTGTTCTTCCATGACTGAAAACTTCAAAACACTCAATGCCCAGAAAGAGTCATTGCTCATGGAAAACACTAGACTAATCAAACACATACAAATGTTAGAAACAAAACTCAGACAACAGACTCCCGTGAGCAAAACTGATGCACAAACCCAGACCCCAACTCAGAGTTCTCCATCTCCTCAAAAAATGGATGAGAAGGGTGTGCATTTCCCAATAAATGCTCAGAAATCCACTGTACCGGATGTTGGTACAGCTAGTCCGATTCAAACGGTGATCGGTAAAGACACATCAAATCCGTTGATGGCTGTCACTTTGCCAAAAAGTGAAGATGAAGGTTGCTCTTCATCAAAAATCAAGCTAAAACCTAAGACTTCAAAAAAGACTTTAATATCCAAAAGAAAAACTGAGACAATAGAGACCATAATTAAGCAAACTCTAGATAGATTTTTTAGAAACCAAACGCAAGACAAATATATAGATGAATTTTCAGACGAACAACCAGACAACGCAATGCCAGCAATAAATAATACAGAGAATAATTCTGCAAACGAAGAAGATAGCATAGCGCAATTCGAAGATAGCAGAGCTCAATTCCAGGATGCCCAGGATCCATATGAAGACGACGACTCAGGCATGAGCTTCGACTCCATAGCCCTGCACAACTTGGATACGTAAAAGATATTCTACAGAGACTCTACAGTTGTCTATAGACTCTACAGTTGTCCTAGTTTGTATTATTAGCTAGTATGGTCAAGTGGGGATGCCCACTTTATGTCTTGTAATAGTCCGTGTCAGTCTGAGTGCTTCCTTTATCACTACTTTCTAAAAAGAAAGAAAAACTGTTGAAGCACGCGTCAACAAAGGTACGAAAAAGAAATTTAATAACGCATGTGACGATGGGGCCCAATGCGCACCCGACTTGCATTATTAAAGTTTTCTTTCTTATCCTCTATCAAAAGTGTCGGCCTATTATATTTTGGCCACGTAGCATTTTTACAACCACTCCTTTATGTAATTTAGCCTATAAAAGGCACACATTTTGTAGTAGAAGATCAGAGTGAAATCACCCAACCATCCAAGTTTCCTTCTAATGTTTCAAACCTTTCCTCCCAAAAAACTTGTCTAACCCAGTGTCTCCTGTATAAACTTTGTAACATCGTGGTTTAAATAAAGCTTCAAGTTTTTTACTCGATCTTTAGGGGATTCCCGAAAGGGAAACCTCTCTCCTAGTTACTTCATGTAAGTTCTTATATTTTCCCCACAAAAATATTTCTATTTATGTTTCTGTTTTTATATATATGTTTGATAGTTTATGCATAACCATGTAAATTAACTTACAAATTCTTACCCCTAGTATATGGTTAGTCTCTTAATTTCTTCGTATCAACGATGGATTAACCTGTAAATTCCTAGGAATTCTGGCTTTTTTAGTCCAAAAAGTCTGCACTATAGACGAAGGACGAGTGTTAGCTGCCAGATCAAAGTTTTCGGGGTGTGGTTAAAGAAGTATGATATTAAGAACATAGATTAAGAGGAAGAGATGAACAGGGTAAAACAAAAAAAAAAACTCTGGGGAAAATAAGAATGATAGACATGAAGCAACAATAGGAAAGAGGGAGTACTGAGTAGGATTTTACAAAAATTGATATAATCAAAACCCGAAAAATTCGATCATTGATTCACTGTCTTACTGTTTCCGTGTTGATTAGATTATAAATTATTGAAATTTGATTAGATTTATATATATATATATATATATAATAAATTCGAGTTGTTTTAAATATGAACGTAATTGATATTCTAAAAAAGTTACATATTTATGTATTAATAAAATCATTTACTGTATATGTTTTTCTAAATAAGCATCTTAAAAATGGCAAAATTATTTTGCTACAAATTTTAATTAATAATGATTCTAAAATAGGAATTTATATGACATCGAAAGTTAGGGTAGGCTTGAAAATTGAAATTAGAAGTCTTTATTCTTCTTAACTAAATAAGCATCTTTATAAAGTTTACTTTCGCTCTCAAAATAAGACTTACAAATAATAATCACATCTTATAAGAAATTGAAATTGAAATCATATTAGAAAGTCACAAATTTAAATTGGTCATGAGTTTTAAATAATTAAAATTTCTCGAATCAACCATGATTCTTCATATACATCAGGAGTTCGAATCACCTAAATAATAGAAATTTCTCGAATGAACCATGATTCTTCATATACATCAGGAGTTCGAACCACCTAATTATTATGATAATAAATATAACGCGTATCCGTCAAGACTTCAAAGCGCTCAAATTCTATGACAATGAATATGAACGCAATTGACATTCCACAAAAGTTACATATTTATGTATTAAAATATAAGATCTTTTACTGTATTCCGACAATTTTTATATCTAGGGTCTGAGGACATGACCCTAGATAGGAAGGTGTGAAGGTCGCGGATAAGGGTAAAAGGCTAGGTCGCGTACGTGGGTTGTAGCTAGTAATAGAAGAGCTCATGTATAGCTGGGTTAGTAATCCCAGGACTGTGTCCATAGGTGGGGTCGTACTTTCCGGATGCCATATTTCTTATCTCTTCTTTTATATTGCGTTTATTTATCTTATTTCGTATATCTTATTTCGTATTGCTCTGATTTCTATTTTATTTTTAGTATGCCTTATTCCTTTTATGTCATGTCACCCACCATGCTTAATGGTGCATTGCGCTCTTGCTTACTATTCTCTATCTTGAGCTGGGGGTATTGGAAACAGCCTCTCTACTTCTTTGGAGGTAGTGGTATGAACTGCGTACATTCTACCCTCTCCAGACCCCACTTTGTGGGAATACATTAGGTTTATTGTTGCTGTATCTTTTACTCTGACAATTTTTATAAAAATAAAGTAGCGTGATGAGATAGATAGACACTAAATCTTGCTGGAGCTAGCTGCTCGGCCTTGGCTTTGGACTGATCTCAAACTTCAAGCCAACTCCTTTCAACTTCGATCCAATCAATCCATCGATATCAATCAGTCAATTAAGAAGCTAATCTCTTTTATTTGAGTCGATAGCTAAGAGAACGTACTCACTAAAACTCTATCTCTGTTTTGCAATGTACCATATAATCAACAAAAAACACATATCAAAGTAGAAAGAATTTGCCTCACTCATAGGTAAATATTCCATAATAACCTTGTTAAATCACACATCTTTTTTGATATATCTGGGTGCAAAACCAACATAAAAATCAAATTTTGGAGCTAAATTTTTTTTTGAAATAATCAATCTAAAGAAACTTCATAGAATTCATAAATAATAAACCAACCAAAATACACATTTTCCACTTTCTTAAACTAAAAATTAAACCAATTTTTTGTAAACAAAATATCATCTTCTAATGATTCATTTCAACATCAGAAACAGTTTAACCCCCCCCCAAGCTACATCAACTATGAACAGATCTAACTTTCCCATTTTACCCTTCCCCTAACTACAAAAGTGAAATTACAACAAAGTCCCTACTAGTCCAAATTAATTACTACAACAACAACATTAGTTTTATACTATTAGTATTACATTCCTGATTCAAGGGTAGGAAAGCCACAAAAAGAGTCAAAACCAAAGCCACCATCAACAACCACCGCAGACGGCTGATGCACGGCGGCGCCACCCACCGCCGGTGGCGGCAGCGGTGGATGCATGAACCCCGAATTGGGGTCCAGCAAAAGAGCTGACGTGTCCAAAGTAGGCAAAAAGCTAACCGGTTGAACCCGGTCCACCGGTCTTCTTGCCTCCGGTTTAACAATAGAAGAATTAACCGGCAACTGTCCAATACCAGTCACCTGCTGTACCATCTGACGGAAACTGTCCACGTCAGCAGTTATGTACGTAGTCGACGCGCGCTTTGAAGCGCGTGGCTTGCGCTTCTTAACAATCTTCTTGCTCATCACTCCTCCTCCAGTACCAGTACCACCACTCTGCTGCTTCATCGATGAAGCAGCGGAGTGATCCGACCCGCCCGAAACTGTCGGGTCTGATGCCGAACTCGAAACTTTAAATGTCGACCCGACTTCTCCAACTGGATTCTGCATCAGTACCTTCGTCAACGTCTCGGTCTCCTTAGCAAAGATATCGGAGAAGCACGTCTCGTTCAACATAGAACGAAAACCCCATTGCTGCTCCATCGCCATCAAGTTATCAGAAAACGCCATATTAATTAAAGTTTTAAACAAACGAATTAGTGTTTTTGTGCAAAATTGAGGTTTGAAGATCACAACATGTTTTACAGAGAATTTTTTTTTTTTGAAGCTTAGAGAGGAAAATGGTTAAAGAGAAAGGGGAATATATATAGTAAGGTAAGGAAGAAGGAAGCGCGTTTCAAGAGGACACGTGTCAGAAGATATTGTACGGAACAGTAATGACTCAATATAGAATAGAGAGTCTGGTTTTAATTTACTTGTACCATTTTGTTTTGACTGTAGAGTGATGAAAAGCATTTATTTTTCTTTGCCTCTTTCATTTTTATTTATTTATTTATTTATGTTATTAAAATAAATGTTCAAAATTAATAGCAGATTCAAAATTTAGCAGTTGTAAATACTCGAAAGATTCAAATATGTATATTAATATTCAATTTTTTAAGATATTACTAAAATTTAAAGCATTCAGTTATATTTTGAATTTACTGAATGCTTTTTCAAACCTTTTATCAATTATTATATAATTATACTTAATCTGCCTCAAATTTAACCGGTGTCGAACACCAAAAAAAAAAAAAATCATAAATACGCCCCTGTTCAAAATACTCTCTCGTATATTTCATTATGTTCAAAATAAATATTCAATGATATTTATTCAAGTTTAACATGCATGTCGAGTCAGTATAGAACAAATATTATTAAACTGAGAAAATAAAATTAGTGCTTTTAAAGGGTAAAACAGTAACATTACATCTATTAGTTATTACTTCTTAACATATATCTAAGTCAACAGGTATTATAGAACTGCACAAATAAAATTAGCACTTTAAAAGGTAATTTTAAGACTCGTCTTTAAGACTCGTTTCAAGGTGGAACACGGACAAAATGTCATGAAGCTTAATTTTGTGAGATTTACTGTATAAATATTTAACATTTTTATCCAAACACGTAACTGCTTATTTTTAAAACAAGTTTCAGCACTTTTTAAAACACTTTTAATTAAGTGATTTTTAAAAGCTATTTTTTCCAGCCTATTCAAACGGGTTCTACATCTATTAGTTATTGCTTCTCAACATGTGCCTAAGTCAATTAAAAACAAGTATTATTAAACTGAAGAAATAAAATTAATATTTTAAAAAGTAGTTTTGAGACTCGTCTTAAAGCTCGTTTCAGGGTGGAACACGAACAAAATATCACGAAACTTAACTTTGTGAGACGATGTAAATATTTAATTACGTCTTAAACACGCCTAATGCCCAACCCTGAAAGGCTCAACTAACAATTCTTACATTATTGGTCAACGTTATTAATCGTCATAATTCTTTAGTAAATGATGGTGCATAGTAGTTTTTTCATTTGGAATATAAGAAAATTAAGAGTAAATACTCCTATCAACTTAATTCTTTTAAGAAATACATGTCGAATTTTGGATCTTCACAGCCAAATTAAAGATTAATGAGATAAAGTTGGATCACATAATAAGTGATAAATCATGATATTAATAATTATATGAGTTACATTAAATATAATTAACCACATTCTTATCAATTTGTATCAATAATCCACTAACCAATACACTTTAATTTTTTAAAATATATAAACACCATCATTTTTTTTGTTAGAATAATACTATTGTGTAAACCACATGGATAAATAAAATAAAATAAAATATATATTTTTTTTTCAGTAAGATCCAAAAAATGGCAAGGTTTGTTTTGACGGTGGAGGCGTGTTAGACGCGTTAACTCGAGTCCAACATCTGGGCATTAACCATTACATGTCTGCTCTTTTGCCGTTTAAACTTTTTTATTTTTTTGTGTGTGTGTGTCTAATCAATTTACGTAGAGGAAATCAATTCTTAAAAAATCCATGAAAGGGTTGTTTTTTGATTGATGCACCAAAATGAAGAAATTACTTTCGTTACAAAATCATGCTTGTCTATTAAAGAAAATTGAATGATCTAATTAAATGAAAAAATTAGAATTGAATTGTACATAACTACATATTTGGTTGTTATTATTTTACTTAAGTAATACTTGCATAAGTAATTTAAGAATTTTCGTATTATGCAGAGATATCAAGTAAAATAAGAATTTAGTACTCATGCAAAACTTTAATGTATAAAGAGACTAATTACCTTATAATTCTGCACCAATATGAGATTCTAACGACCTCACATATCCAAAACTTATTTCGAGATGAATTATATTATGTAAAGCTTAATATAGAGTAAATCAAAAATTGAAATGAATTTGATTTTGATATCATGATATAAAAAAAAAAAAAAAAATCAATATTGGGACAAATACTATATGTTATTTTAAATGTTTTTTGGGTACAAGAATCTCTATTTATGATTAACAATTTCAACACAAATTCAAGTCTATAACAAGAACACCTATGAAGTTGTACAACACCTCCAACACAATATCAAAATGACCTATCCTACAAGTGTGTTATGTTTGTTCTTGCCTCACTTATCCATACGGAGATGTGTTTTTCAATATAAACACATTAAAGCTTCTTTCTCCCATCAATGTGAGAGAATTTCTATTTTGAGCACACTTTTCATTTTAGTGTGGACTCAATTTTTTCCTCCATTTTTTCATTCACACACCTTGAACCCAACACTGCACTCACTAACTCATAAAATAAGAACTGTTATTATATGGAGGCCACTTACCCTCATCTACACCTTTAGTAATCTAACAGTGAGATAATCAACTCATTCCGAGTAATTGAGTAGTGATACAGTAATAACAATAATATATAAGTGAAATTTATGTACGTAGAGAGGTTGTTTCTGAAAAATGCTCGACCCTTTAAAGATGTTGTAAGATTATTTAATATTTGCCTTTTGCAATCTCAATTTTTAAAATATTTAAAACAACTGTCACCTTTTTTACAGGAGCGGATCTAAAATATAGAGTGTCATGTTATTGAGAATCAATAATTTTTATTTAAATTTTACATTTATATTGAGAAATTTAATAAACGTATAAAAAGATTATATATATTTTATTGAAATAATTCAGTAATAAAATCATCTCTTGGTCTGATTGAAATAAAATTTGCTTTAAGACATTACGCCTACTAATTAACACCCTAGTTCTCTGTACATGAAGTGCTATAATATTTGGCTAGTTATTAGCCTTCTGCTTTAATCTTCGACCTCTAAATTTTTGTATCTAAAGTCATATCCTTGATAAGCTGAAACTGTATCATATTGTGCCTAATTACTTCCCTCTCCCTTTCCCCCCCCCTCCCCCCCCCCCCCCCCCCCCCCCCCCTCCGTTCTTTTTTCGAATTACTTTCATCTGTATGGCCAACTTCACACATCCTTATTGGCGCATCCATGCACCTTCTTTTACCTGTCCAAATCATTTCAGTTTCGTTTTTTTTATTTTATTCGCATGGAGGGCAATTCCACCTTATTTTGTATAACTTCGTTCTTAATCATAGCACACTTAGAATATCCACATATTCATTTAAGCATCCTTATATTCGCTAACTTCATTTTATGAACATGGATGATTGAACATTCTTGGTCGGCTAACACTATGCACCAAATAACAATGTCAGTTTAACAATCACTACGTACAGTTTATCATAAAATACCGACACTTTATTATTTTAGCGCAATACTCCAGATACGAGCTTCCATTTTACCATCCCGCTCCAATACGATGTGTGTATATTATTATTTTCAAAATCAATATAATCAAGACGATGAGTAGCCAATAAAGGGGAAACACGTCGTCTAAGATTCTTCCTAATCTCACTTTTAACTTTTGGTTTCACGTGGGCCTGGTGGGCCATTAGGCCCACTTATCTATTGGCTGTGGGCCCAATCATTTGATAGTAACCTTTTTGCGGTGACATCCCGATCCATCCAAATTTCGATTTCCCGTGTGGGCCCAAAAATTTCTTTTTTAAGTACTATATCCTACAAGTTTTTTTTTTAGTGAAAAAATTAATATAAATATACACGTTAACTTATTATATTTACACAAATTTCTATTCTTACAAAATAAGTAATAATAAAAATCTCAATTAATTATGTATATTTATGAAATATATTGGTAGCTAATTACGTATCTTGACAGATTCAAAATTTTAAAAAATATATCGAGAGCTAATTATATATCTTTACAAAGAAAAAAATATATCTTCATTAATTGTATTATGTATTTCGACAGATTAAAAATTAAAAAAAAATTATATCGAAAGCTAATTAAGTATATTTACAAAGCAAAAAATGTATCTCTATTGAATGTATCGGGAGCTAAAATGTATCTTGACATACTCAAAATCGAAATCTTCAGTAATTATGTAAAATATAGATTTTTTTTGTAATTAAACTTCAATCTATCGAAATTTCTGTTGTTACCCTAGTAATCTTTTAGAGAGTAAAATTAAAAGAATTCAAGTATATTGAGTTTGTGTCGAAGGTAATATACCAATCGTTATATTATTCGTGCAGATCGCTAATATAGCAAGTATATTAAAGTTTTATTACCTCGACGGCCCGAAGATAGCAGAGCTGCACGTATCAGTAATGAAGAAACTTTTAAATTGATCGTTCTAGGCTTGTACTCAGCTACCATAGATACAAAGGTCCGTAGGAGGACAACCATCAATATTAGTAAAATTATACGATTTGGATTCAAATTAATCAAACCTCGATATAAATATCCAACGTTAACGAAAATAATATTATTATGTAATAATTAAAAAAAATGAAAAGAATAAAGACAAAATCACTATTCTTGAAGGTTAAATAATTATAAAATAATGTGAACACTCAAAATATAAGTGGGGCGCAAGCAATGACGGCATGCACAGAGGGAATCTGTGACCTATTACTGACGTTAACATAACATGTGGCTTTCTATCAAAAATATTCTTTATGTTTTTAACTTTCAAATATTAAAAATTTACAATTCCATTAATTTAAATTCGAGCAGTTACAGCTTATAGATGATATAATCATTGATAGGAAGGTGTATGTGAAGGAGGCGGATTAATGTATAGGGTTAGGGGGTGAGAGTGCGTCGATAACAGTAAGGGAATGTTCTTTATTTGTGTCTAAAGTTCTTGTTCGTGGTGTTGAGTGTTTTCTGTGGTTTCGAATTTATAGTTTTAGTATTATCCTGTGGATCTAGTATTATCTTGTGGCTAGCGCTGTTAGTTTTATATATATTTATGTTTTGTGTTTGTTATATTTTTATTGGTTCTAAATCAAAAGACTATTGGAAACAGTCTCTCTACTTTATCTGAGGTAATGGTATGGACTACGTACACTCTACCCTCCCCAGACCTCATTAGGTGGAATATGCTCAATATGTTGTTGTTATAGTAAGAACGCTGCAAAATTAAACTATATTAGAAGTAGTTATCATTATACAATGACTACTTTAAATTCATATAGTTGGATATTCATGTTTCATGTATCGAGATAGTTGTTGGGTTCGAAATCGAGATGGCGTCATGCGGAAACTTAAAGTTTGCAAATCAAGACGGTGATAATTCAGATGACAAATAAAAATAATGTTAAAAAGCTTAATATTATATTATTTAGTCAATCTCCCCCTAAACAAAAACTCTTTAAAGACTACATTGTGGATGCTATTGTGTTATGGTATGAGAAGAGGGGTCTTCTATTTATAAATGCACAAAACCTTTCCTCAAAGAAAGAGGTTAGTCAAATATGAAAAAAAATTATATTTTCCTTTAAGGAAAAGTAAAAGTAAAAGTATTTATGGTTACTTTTATTGAAAAAAAATAAAACTTAAATTTGGTAAGAAAATCGGGGTAAAAATCCTAACAATAGTAATATATTATGAGACTAGTTATCTCGCTTTATATGTCGAGAGTGTTATTCCTTATCCCATATATCGATAATTTATAACAATATAAAAAATTATCGTCCACGCACGGTATATGAGTTTAGGCAAAACAATTTTTTAATCTAAAAAATATACAAATTTATATGAAAATATATATTGTTAAATTTAATACTTTCCTTCTTTTCGTTTTATGTAACGCTATAATTTACGTGATACATTCTTTTTTGTTTTTCTTAAAAAAGACTAATATATAGTATATTTATTCAATTGTATATTTTATTCTCAATAAATATATTTTAATCAAACACTTAATATTTGTAATATTATTTAGATTATAAATTTAAAAAGAAATTTTAATTCTTTGACCAATAAAATTTTACTCTACAAATTAAAAGGTGTGAGATAATTGATTTTGATAGCTTTGATAGTTATAGTGAAAGCTCCTTGTTTGTATTCCCATTGATGAGACAATCTTGCCCCCCAATATGTTATACATCTATTATCAAATTAATCCTCTCATTAATTATTTAATAAATAAAGATTATTAAAATCCCGATTATTAATTAAGTATTGATAAATATTAATCGTGAATACTTAATTATTGGTATGTGAGACGAGTTTTTGTCTCATACAGCTCAGAGCTAAGCTAATAAAGGGGATGGACCACTAATCACATCCCACACATAGATCGCCAAATAATATGACAGAAGAACAACTAATATAAAGTTGTACACATCAACTTTCAATCTCTTGAATTAAATTTTACGTAAGATTTTTTTATTTGAAAACTAAAAAAAAAAATAGATTTAACTTGACAAGTTAATTATATTTTATATGTCATTATCAATACAAAATCACGTCAAATCCATCCAAAAGATAAGATATATTTAATTTATATTCAACGAACTAAAAAACAAGAAATAATTTAATGCGTAATGAGAGTAAATTATGTGTCACATATTCAATCAACGTATGATATTAAGGGATTTTAGTGGGCCAATCAACGTATGATATTAAGGGATTTTAGTGGGCCATTAATTGACTTGACAAATTCTTAAAAAGAAAAAAACAATAATAAAAGAAGTAAACTCTAGTATAGACCGCCAAATATTATTTTAAATTTCTAAAATTCAAATTCTATCAACCTGTCTATTTTATCTTTAAAAATTAAAAGATAATCACTTATCTCGTAATGCCACGTTGCCTCATCATTAAATAATGACAGCACTGAGGTGAGACTGTTGTTTTCGATAGATCTTCATCTTTAAAAAATTATTTTTCTGAACTTCTATTTAGAAAAAATACAAATATAAAAAGATGATGAAATTATTAAAGGAAAAAAAGTACCGGCATCGATAGTAAAAATAACTAAAGTAAAAAAAATAAAAAATAACAGTAGTAATAAAATCGAAGTATAAGATAATGCTAGCATAATAATACAGTAATAATATTGATATAGGAACCGTTAGGTGCTCCACACTAGAAACTTGCTTTGCTACTACGATGGAAAAAATGCTCGACTACCTACTTTATGTCTACTTTAATCTTAGACGATCTCTGTTCTCTCCTATCTAACTAGGGTAACATCCTCAATGAGTCGAAGATGTGTAATGTCTTATCTAATTACCTCTTTCAATTCTTATTCATTTTACCTCTATTGTTCCTCAAATTTATAACCGCCAAGGTGTCAAACTCTCACTTTTTCACTGAAGCATCTGTGCTCTTCCTCTTCACATGCTAATTACAAAAACCTTGCTTTGCTACTACAATGAGAAAAAAATGCTTGACTACCTACTGTATGTCTATCTTAATCTTCGACAACCACGACCTCCATTCTCACATATCTTACTAGGATAATATTCTTGGTGAGTCGAAGATGTGTAATGTCCTATCTAATTACCTTTTTTTCAATTTTTTTTCATTAGACCTCTATTTTTTCTTAAATCTATGACCGTCGAGGTGTCAACTCTCACACTTCTTAACTGAAGCATCTGTGTGTTTCTTTTTCACATACAATTACAAGAACCTTGCTTTTGTTACTACGATGAGAAAAAATGCTTGACTACCTACTCTATGTCTACTTTAATCTTCGACGACCTCCATATATTCTCTCCTATCTAACTAGGGTAATATCCTCAATGAGTCGAAGATGTGTAATGTCCTATCTAATTACGTCTTTTCAATTCTTTTTCATTTTACCTGTATTGTATTTTTCTTCAGATATACGACCGTCAAGGTGTCAACTCTCACACCTCTAAACTGAAGCATCTATGCTCTTTCTCTTCACATGTTCGAACATCTCAATTTCATTTCCTCTATTTGTCTATTGCTTGACTACCTACTCTCTGTCGACTTTAATCTTCGACAACCTCCATTCTCTCCTATCTAACAAGGGTAATATCTTCGGTGAGTTAAAGATGTGTAATGTCCTATCTAATTACCTCTTTTCAATTCTTTTTCATTTTTCCTCTATTTTTCTTCAGATGTACGATCGCCAAGGTGTCAACTCTTACACTTGTTAACTAACTGAAGCATCCGTGCTCTTCCTCTTCACAAACTTGAACATCTCTATTTTGCTTTCTTCGTCTTGTCTATTGCTTGACTACCTACTCTATGTCTACTTTAATCTTTGACGACCTCCATTCTCTCCTATCTAACAATGGTAATACCCTCGGTGAGTCAAAAATGTGTAATGTCCTATCTAATCACCTCTTTTCAATTCTTTTTGTTCTACCTCTATCTCTCCTCAAATCTATGACCGCTAAGGTACCAACTTTCTCACCTCTTCACTGGGACGTTTATGCTCTTCCTCTTCACATACTCGAACATATCAATCTCGCTTCCCGCATCTTGTTTATTGCATAAGCTACTTCCATATTACCCTATAAAAAATTATCACCAATTCAAACATCAACTAGTTTTATTAATCAATATAGGGGCCAATATAATAAACTTTTTCAAATAAATAAAGAAACTAAAGTGGGCCCCTAAAGTTCCTTTAATGCAAACCAACCCCAAACCAAATGTAGTCCAACTTATTATTGGCCCACAAATTTTTTGTTGTTAAGTTTTTAGTAAAGTAAAATTCTCTTTTCGACCACCCAAATAAGGAAAAAACTTACATTTATATAAATTTTTTAAAAATATTATTTTCCAAAGTAATTAAAAAAAATGAAAAATATAATTCTCCACTTACTTGGAAACTTCCTAGTGACTTGTCCAAAAAGTTTGAATTGAAAAATCTCATACTCTGCAATAAATTGCTAAAGACGTATTATGCAAAACTTTTGTTTTCTTTTTTTGTGGGGCTAGGATCTAGATAGTGACATATTAATGAAAAATAATAATTATAAAATATTATGCATGTTATTATAATTTTTTATGAAATTTATTTATGTGATTTGAATTATCGATCGATAGAAATTATCGAAAAATGAATCAATTATTGATAATTTACTTTGAATAACTTTACACGTATGCGTGTGAAGTTAGTTTTGATAAAGTTGAAATCCAAACACAATGTCAGAAGTTTTATATGGGTGAAGGTCAGGTACTTATGATCGAAGTTTGATCATTTTTGCATGATCTATCAGATTTGGGCTGAAAATCGAACCAAAAAAAAAAAATCGCTCATATATAGCTTCAACATTTCATCTAAAATTTATTTTTTCAAATCAACGTCAAACACTACATAATTTGAAAATTGATTATATGTTAATAATAATGTCAAACAGGACGTTCCATGAAATTTATACGTAATAGGTACGGTCTATAAAGTAGATTATTTAATAGAACAACCCTATAAATAGACTTGTTCCAATAATAATTTTCCAACACATCGAAATAGATTAGAAAATATCTTCTTAATTATAAAGCACTATGATTTACTTATTAATTAAGATATTTGATTGGAAATCATAGTGACAAATTGAAAAAGACAACCTTAAATTTTAGCATTTTATAATATTTTCAGCCTGTCATAAAAGCAGCCGTAATCAATTGCCTAATTATGCTTATTGATTTTACACACATTAATTTTTTCTGTATCGTTTTAATTTTATTCGATATCGATAGAGACTCATAAATAGGAATATTGACAAAGTCTACTCCTATTTAATTATTCTATTTTATTTTATAAAATTTAAAATTAAGAAAGTAGAAAGTGACTATTCATTCTTGTACGTTGTCAATTTCTCTTAGTATTATTTTTTTAAACGTCATCTTGTCACCATCTTGGTATTTTCTCAATTATAAGTAAGCAAAAGATCAATTAATTAATAAATTTTAGTCTAAGTCAAGTAGTCAAATCAATTTTCCATTAATGCTATATTTTCATGGAAAATTTAAGCCTCTTATTTATTTAATTTGTGAACAATTTTAAGTCAAACACAATTCTTATTGTGGCTTACATTAGTCTTCTTAATTCTAGCATAAATTAATATTTGGAGAAAATATTGTAACATAAATCAAAATGATTGTTAGTAGTATTAATTGCCACAAAGAAATAAAGTGTTCATATATTGTCAATGGAACTCATTTTATATATAGTCATTTTACATAAAAAAAAAATCATTTTGATCAGTAATTTTGATATTTTGATCTGACATTTATATAAGTCCAACTAGATTTAATTAATCCCAACATAGAATTATGGACAAACAATATAAACCCGATAGTTTGGAGTTTAATTATAAAAAAATTTGATATTTTACATAATTATTAAAAATCTCAATTTTGGGTCTATTGAGATACATAATTAGCTCTCCATACATCCAACGAAGATATATTTTTTTCTTGTAAAAATACACAATTAGCTTCTAATACATATTTTTCGATTTTGGATCTGTCGAGAAACATAATACCTCCAACGAAAATACATTTTTCCTTGTAAAGATACCTAATTAGCTCCCGATATATTTTTTCAATTTTGAATTCGTCGAGATATATTATTAGCTCCCCAATACATCCAATGAAGATAAATGATTTATTGAGATTTTTATAATTACTTTGTAAGCGTAGAAATTTATATAAATTTAATAAGTTAAGATAATTTTTCCTAGAATTATTCACACTCGTCTCTATATAACCTCTTTTACATACCATTACTTAAAATTTTGTGTGTATTTGGCAAAACAAATTCTTACAACACTTTCGAAATTGTGCAATTTATTTGAAACGTAGTGTAAGTTCAAGAAGGTGTTAATCTATAAAAAAATTAATTAGGAAAACTTTATTTTTTAACTATATAGTTTTAATTATACATTTTCTTTTCTTTTATTTGGCCTTTAAAAGTTAAGCGTGCAAAATTAATAAATTGTCATCTAAAACTTCTTTAATATCCGATTAGATTCCCTTTTGCTTTTTCTTTAAACTTTTTTTTTCTTTGGGATCGGTGAAACTTTATACTAATAATGATACGTTTTAATAGAATGATTACATGAATCATTATTACCAAATATTATAAGTAATAATAGATAGAGTGGTAAATACTCGTACATTTTTAATCAGAACTCTTAATCGAGTTTGTAATAGTAGGGATGAGTGTTTTATTTATATTTTTAGTTTCTTGTTTGTAATGTTCTGATGATGCTTGTAATTTTGAATAAATAGTTTATAGTATTACTCCATCGGTGTCTTGTTTCTTTTATTATGTAGCAGTGTGTTATTTCATTTTGTTGTTTACTTTTACATTTTTTCTGTTTGTTATACCGTTATCTGTCTTGAGCTGGAGGCCTATAGAAATTAGGAAACAACTTCTCTATTTCATCTGAGATAGTGTATGAACTGTATGCGTACACTTTACTCTCCTCCAGACCCCTTTTTATGAGAATACACTGAATATATTTTGTATATTATTAGTATATCTTTATCTATTATAATATATTGCTCTATTATTTACTCATAGACTTACAATAGGCAAAATTAACTACTATTATATTACATAAATCACTTTCAAAGGATGAAAAAAAGAAGGGTTTATAAAAGAGAAAAATTGGTTTTGGATAAAAAGGAAAAAGAATTAATATGATTGCTCAAGGTATCCCTTTGTCTCAAGAAAAGCATAAAGTGTTAAAAAAAAATTTCAAAGAAAATTCTCCACCTCCCTTTATATCCCAACCCCATCCCATTTGATAGGTTGCCCACATAAAATAAAAAAATGTTTACGCGATCAAATAACAATTCATTCATTGTGTAGCAAGTCGAGTTAAAGCAAGGATGAAATTGCAATAATATTGTACCCAATCATCTCGATGCATGAACCGTTAAAAAGTATTATATCAGTGAGTGTCAGCACATTTAGAGTCGACCGGACTTTGATTATCCTCTGCAGAATAATATCGTTAGCTTGAAAGGCTAGAGTTTACATATAGTTGACGTTGATCTATTATATTTAATGTCTCTAATTCATTTCCTTGGCATATATAATTGAACCAATTAAGTTGTTTAGTTATTCAACCGAATAAAATGAATTGTGCAATTGGAAAAAGAAATTCTTAAAATACTCTTTCAAAATTGTGCAATTTATTTGAAAAATGATGTAAGTTCAAATAGAGCGTTAACTTATAAAAAAAAAATATTTGGAAAACTTTATATTATTATATTGTTGTAATTGTATCTTCTTCTTTTTTTTCTTTATTCGGCCATTTAAAGTTAAGCGTGCAAAATTATATATTTGCCCTCTAAAAACTTTTAAATCTAATTAGATTAGATTCTCCTTTGCTTTTTTTCTTTAAACTTTTTATTGCTTAGGGATCGATGAGACTTTATAATAATGATGATACGATTTAATGGAACAATGATTCAATGTGAACACAAATCCAAATTCTTAGTCAAAATTTATGTAATTTGACCATCGAGAAGCAAAACATGAATGTTAGCTAATTTAAAGATTATAACAACTCGATTTACAAAGCATCTCTCGTTTAATGCATGTTCGATTTGCAATTTAGAAACTCGTATTGCTAATATATATATATAAGTTATAAGGGAATTGATGTATTATGTTAGAGTAAAGCATCTAGTACCCCTGAACTATGACCAAATTTGCTACGACACACTCCAACTTCACAGGGGTCCTATTGCCCCTGAACTTAATTTTAATGTATTTTGGTCATTCTTTTTAACTGATGTGACGCCTTTTTAGATGACGTGGACCCCATTTTTATGTAATAAAGGTGTCATGTCAGCACAAAAGAATGACAAAAATACGCTAAAACTAAGTTCAGTGGTAATACGACCCACGCGAAGTTAGAATTGTGTCGTAACAACTTTGACGATAGTTAGAGGGAGTGCTGAATGCTTATCTCATTATGTTATGCAAAGTAGAAAATAGAATAAGTAACATTTGCATAACTAATTTCCACACATAAATAGTTCAAAACCAATAACCAAATTATTGGATAACCTGGTAACCATATAGTAAGTCAAAGTTATTTGCCCTGGGAAATGCTTGCTATAAATCACTTAACTATATGATTAACAATAAGATTTGTATACACAAATCTTATCTTTCATTAATTAATTTGGTGTAAATAAATATTTTTCACTAGTTCCCTTGTTACAATAACTACAACAAATTAGATGGATAACTAAAATCCAAAGATATAGGGCTTGCATCAACCAACACTAATTTCAATCTGATATCAAATGGAACAAAACGGGACATCACACTGTTAGATAATAAAGTAAACAAGACACTCATAAGGTAATACTATAAACTAGCTATTCGAAATCATAGACATCACCATAACACCACGAACAAGAGACAACAAGGAACTACCAGCACAGATACAAACAAAACACTCTTCTCTACTATTACGGACGTACTCCTACCTACTAATCCTCTATCCTAATCTACGCCCTCCACAACTTTCGGGTCATGTCCTCCATAAGCTGTAACTGCTCCATGTCATGCCTAATCACCTCCCTCCAATATTTCTTCGACCTACATCTGCCCCGTCTAAGATCATCCATAGTCATACTCTCACACCTCATACTGGAGCATCTGTTCCCCTCCTCATCACCTGTCCGAACCATCGCAACCTTACTTTTCTCATCTTGTACTTCACCGAAGCCACTGCCACATTCTCCCGAATAATCTCATTTCTAACCCCATCCCTCCTGATAAGTCCACACATCCATCGCAACATCCACATCCCGCCAGCTTCAACTTTTGGATGTGGGAGTTCTTACTAGCCAACATTCCTCTCCACAGAACATAGCCGATCGGACTTGAAACTTGATAAATATAATCAAAAAGCATCCACTTTCTAATGCCTTGATAAATGTAGAAAATTTCCTCGAAATACTCGAATAATGTTACATGGTTTCTTGAGACATCTTGGAGAAAAATACCCTACTTAAAACAAGGAACAACTCCAGCATCTACAGTGCTAGAATAACTTTGACAAGTGAAACTCCGGCACAATGTGGAGTATGTTGTTGAAAGTGTCCCAACTTCAGCAATAAATAAACCATCCGCTTCGCCGGTTTTTCTTGGTTTCTCACCCAGTGTCTGTATCTGCATTGGAGAGCTTCACTTGATCAGCATTCGCGCTGAAAATCCCACGTTCGGGGATAAAGTGTCCCCTCAAAAACACCATCGGCTTGCGTGTTGAAAGCAGCGTTGGTCATACTAGCGCAAAAATTCAACATGACCAGCAATATCCCTGCACAGCATCTTTGCCTCACCTGCCAACTTCAAGCTTCTTGAAATGACAAGTCCTGTTCTTTTGTGTGTTGATGTTGGTTTATAGGCTTTGACACCCTCTTCATTTCCCATTAAAAGAGCTTCTCTAGCAGGAACCACATTTTCCCACCAAAATTCCCATAAAATTCCATGCATCAACTCCCAGTAACTCCGCTCTCTGTAGACACGGAATATTGTGCTCCCGTTTGGTGTCCAACAATACACATCAACCCAATCTCTGTCCATGATTTCCATTTGCCCTTGCACCTGAGGCATGTAGTAGAATGGCATCGTTGACCACGGGAGACCTTTTTCTGGTTTTCCTTTGTTGTATGGGCATTTCACTTCCAGGATCCCACCTCCAGGCAAGCTTCCAAGAAGACCATCCGGAGAGGCACCAACCCAACCAAATCGCTCATCTGAATGGACTGCGAACCCGAGTGAGCTCACGTCGCGGCCAGTGATGCTTTTGTAGCGCTCTATGGCTACTGCTTCCATGAGAACACCCCAATCCATGGCACACCTGCTCGGAGATGGTAGTAGTAATTGGACATCTGGAGCAAATACCTTCTCATGCCAGAGCTCATATCGTCGATTCCCTTTCCAGAATCCCAAAGCAGCGCTGAAGGTGCTTGTAGTCAATTTGTCCTTGCGAAGGGCAAACCACTCATCAGAACGTTGTGGAGCATCAGATTGGGTTAGGCAGGCCATTGAAACTAGTGAAGGTGGAGGATAACTGAGAGGAAAGCTTGGAGAGATACATGGTGCTGCCAAAGTTGAGAAGTTCCTCAAGAAGACAATACTATGGTAGCTACGTGGAACAGCTGCTTTTGGAATGCTGCTGAATCTAGAAATACATGCATTACTCATAGTTGACGGCTAACTATTCGTGTAGTTCCAATCCTGCAAATCAATAAATATAACCATGAAACACAAATAGGATAACCGCTTGCTGGGCAGAGCAAATTTGGAATGTAGATCAACGATCAGGAAAATGGTAAAGTCGAGAGACGAGAATTTATCGAGAGGGCCGAGACAAATTCATAGAACATTTTGGCCTACAGTGGGCTCTAGGTAAAATTCATGGAACTAAAGAATAGTTTGATTACTATATGAGAGGGTACCATGTGTTACTTTAAGGAAGGGAATGACTTGCAAGTCTAGACACGTTTTCTTGCTTCAATCGACTTAAGAGAAAAATGAACAACTTAATTATCTTTATCAGAGCTCTATCCCATGCATCTTATGGAAATCAACAGATGCCGTTAATATCATATGGAACTTCTGATAGCTGTATAGAGTAATATAATGTACTATCAACTATGATTTCAAGATCTTGGAAATTTGACATTGCAGTTTTGCTGGTATTCACTGGATGAATCTAGGTTGTGATGCAATTTTGTGTTTTAGTAAAACTTTGTTTTCACTGGATTACGCGCTTCCTCATTCCACTCTATCGTTTGGTTTGTTATGTTTGGATAGAAGTAGTGAAAAGGGATAAGAGTTCCAAAGATTTTTACGCAGTTATTACATCAACCTCTTTTCCCTCCTCCTTTTTTTTCTTTCAATTAGGCCTTTCCAGTCCGAAACGAGTTAGTGTGTCCTTCTCATGTTTCTTCAGACAGATCATAAATTTGGGCAAGGTTATAAGAATCAACTGCTCAATATCATACTTCACTTTCATAAGGTCCGATGTTTTCCTTCTTTTACTTTTTATGTTTTCCTGGTAATGCAGCGAAGAATTGATAAGTTTTATCTGGAATTATGTCTTTCAATACCCTTCATAGATAAATTTGATTCGTCAAAAGTATGCTCTCACTAAAACCTTCCTCCTCCCTGTCTAAGGCTCATTTATTCTCTCCAAGAGCACCACAATTCTTGAAATTTACATTTCACATGGTAGTTTATCCCGACAGATGGAGCACGATGATTCCTTTATATAAGAACAAAGGTGACGTTCAGAGTTGCAACAACTACCATTGTATTAAGTTGTTGAGTCACACGATGAAGATTTGGGAGAGGGTGGTGGAACGGAGGTTGAGAAAGATAGTGCCTATTTCGGAGAATCAATTTGGATTTATGCTTGGTCGCACAACGACTGAGGCAATTCACCTAGTGAGGAGGCTGGTAGAACAGTATAGAGAGAGGAAGAGAGATCTGCACATGGTGTTTATCGACTTGGAAAAGACTTATGACAAGGTCCCTAGGGAGGTTCTGTAGAGATGCTTGGAGGCGAGAGGGATCCTGTGGCGTACATTCGGTCGATTAAGGACATGTATGAGGGGGTGAAGACCCTGGTAAGGACGGTGGGAGGGGACTCCAAGCATTTTTCGGTCTTAACAGGGCCGCACCAGGGTTCGACTCTTAGTCCGTTTTTATTCGCCTTGGTGATGGATGTGTTAACGCGTGATATACAAGGGAAGGTTCCCTGGTGTATGTTTTTTGCAGATGATGTAGTTTTGATTGATGAGTCGCGCCGAGGTGTTAATAATAAGTTGGAGGTTTGGAGACAGACCTTGGAATCTAAAGGATTCAGGTTGAGTAGGACCAAAATAGAGTACTTGGAGTGCAAGTTTAGTGATGCGAGACAAGTAGACGAGGTAGTGGTGAAGTTAGAGTCACAGGCTATTTGTAAGAGAGATAGTTTTAGGTATCTTGGGTCTATGATACAGGGGAATGGTGAGGTTGATGAGGATGTCTCCCACCGTATTGGGGCAGGTTGGATGAAATGAAGGCTTGCCTCAGGAATTTTGAGCGATAAGAAGGTGCTTCTTAAGCTTAAAGGTAAATTTTATAGAGCTACGGTCCGGCCGGCCATGTTATATGAGGCTGAGTGCTGGCCGGTTAAGAGTTCTCACGTCCAAAGGTTGAAGGTGGCGGAAATGAGAATGTTGCGTTGGATGTGTGGATTTACGAAGGCTGACAGGGTCAGGAATGAGACTATTCGGGAGAAGGTGGGAGTGGTCTCGGTAGAGGATAAGTTGTGGGAAGTAAGGTTGAGATGGTTTGGCTATGTCATGAGAAGGGGCACGGATGCCCAGTTGTGTGAGAGGTTGGCCTTGGAGGGTTTCAAGCGGGGTAGGGGTAGACCTAAGTTGTACTGTAGAGGAGTGATTAGACGTGACATGGAACAGTTACAGCTTATTGAGGATATGACCCTCGATAGAAAGGTTTGGAAGAAGAGTATTAAGCTAGAGGGCTAAGGAGTGGGGTTGAGTCATAGTCTGTAGATAGGAGGGTTAAGGGTAGCTTGGTTGGTAGCTCTAGGTTTGAGGGACGGAGGGTCCTTGGTGGGTTAACTATACTTCTTGTTTGTGAATGTTGATTCTTTGTTACTTTAACATAATGCTTGCCTTTTGGTTAATTATATTTTATTTTTGTGGATGTTGGTGCTATGTTATTTTATCATTTTGCTTGCCTGTTGGTCTACAATCCTTGGTCCTGAGCCGGGGGTCTATCGGAAACAGCCTCTCTACCCCCGTCGGGGTAGTGGTATGGATTGCGTACATTTTACCCTCCCCAAACCCCACTATGTGGGAATATACTGGGTATGTTGTTGTTGTTGTAGTTTATCCCGATAGAATGTCTTCAAGGTCTTCAACTTCATATAATCCTCTTGAACAACAACTAATTTTCTATCTAACCCAGAATGACAATTAAATAAAGTTAACTTATATACCAAAATCATTTTTTACAAGTTCCTGGAAATCACCCAAGGTGCTTCTGAAAGGACGACTCTACTCAAAAAGTCATGTATGATTTGCTAATCAGAAGGCTCATTATTACTCAATGGATGGAATGATGAAACTTGTTATCTAGACAAAGCTCAACACCTAGTCATTTCACTTGTCTTCCATTGGTTGTTGCTTGGTATAATCATAAGAACCAAGATTTGACATGTAGCAAATTCACAGTTTAATCTTTCAGCATAAGCCAATCCAAATGTAAACAACGAGAAAAAATGGGCATAGAGGGCAGTCCGGTGCATTAAGCTCCCGCTATGCACAGGTCTGAAAAATAGCTGGACCACAAGGGTCTATCGTCCACAGCCTTACCCTGCATTTGTGCAAGAGGCTGTTTCCACGGATTGAACTTCTGACCTCCTAGTCACGCGGCAGCAACTTTGCCAGTTATGCCAAGGCTCTCCTTCTATGAGAAATTATAGACATAACACACACATTCACCAGAATACTAAGCATACTCCTAATAATTTCCCAAGCAACAAAGCAATGCAACAAATTTACATGAACTATAGAGTTATTCTCAAAAACTTATAATTAAAGGACACTTTTGAAAACATCCAATGCAACTCGCAACACCTAAAAGGCTAGAACAGAAGAACATTGTGAAATCATAACGATTATCGTGCACTTCCGACTGCCAATATTGTCTCATATAAGTATATAATGTACCTTATATATGAGGAAATTGTAGATCACCTATGAAAAAGGAAAAAGCAAAACAACAAATGATTATTCTGATGTCTCAAACATATAATATAACACCTCGGTATCAGTGTGCACAGCACTTTGTAGCAAGTCAGAACATGCATGTAGTTCGTACCTATTTCTTATGGGAGTCTGACATGTTCCAATTGATTACTTGGATCATTAGAGTGTACGATTATAGAGGCCTACTCTTCCATGCATAAACCTTCGGTTTTGAGAGAGGGCTGGATCCAGCTTTAAACCTCACTTTGAGAGGGTGCTGCAGAAATGAATTTTCAGATTATATTGAATTCAATTGAATGGAAAACCAGCAATTGAGAATTTCAAGAACCTTTCTGATTTTAGCCTTATCTGTGCGATTTGAAAACTAGTATTAATTGTTTGTGTCCTTCAACTATTATGGTTTAGAATATTTATCAGAGAAAAATAGTAAACACCATCCATACCTCTATCCTCTTCTAGTTCCCAATCATCAATAAAACGCTTCCAAATGGTAATGGATTTTATTTCCTTTTGTAAGCAATAGATTGAGTTAAAAAACTGTAGTACCAACAATTTGCCTGAGTCTCAAATTCTCTGGTATTGGAAGGAGTATTGCGCTCAATATATTTCAGCTCGAATCCTGCATGAAGAAAACTCAAGATTACTACTTAAACAATAGATTTGTTACTCTACTTGTGTAAATACCCATGCACGAAACAGTAGCCTCTAATCGACCTACCAAATCAGAGAGCAAACACATAATTGACAACGAGTTTTTTATGACAAATCTTGACCAGATTTCTGTTCTTATGTGTCTTTGCTGGTTTGACAACCGTATGGAAAAGCGGAGATAATTCTTTATTATATTAGCTAATTTCACTTCCCATCCATTTCCTAAATATCTACTCTTTGAACTTCAGTCAGTGAGATCAAGTTAAGCACTGAAAAACAACTTCTGAAAGTGGATTTCCAAAGTTATCACTAACAAAGATATAAAAAACAGATCTTTAGCAAAATAATTCATATTACAATTTACAAGAAATGTAAGCTAATATATACCTATTCAAAATGAGAAGAAAAGTAAAAGATTTATTCGGAATGGAAAACATGTGGTTCCATCTCTGGTCTCTCTTTCTTTCATCAAGACCTATGATACACTGTGCTTCAGACTAAGTTGCTTGGACTCTCCAAATATGTTGCCGCACATGAGTCGGATCCTTCAAAAATACACTATTTTTGGAAGGTCTGACCCACACCCATCGACATTATTGAAGAGTCCAAGCAACATAGGCTTCAGAAGCACGGGCAGAGCTAGAGTGTAGTAGCTTTGGTCCAAATTCTGTACTTGTCTTAGGGAAATCCTAGTGTACAACTTTTTTTTTGATAACCGTGGTGGTGTCTTGGCCAGCTTGCAAGCACCTCAACTAATTCCACGGGCCACCTCCCACCAACAGATAGCAAGTAACTCTGTCCACCAAGGCTAGGATAGATAGAAAGAAATCACCTAGTGGTTTTTGTATCCTAATGTACAATTTATTAATTTATAACCCAGTAGCTTAAAAAGAAACTAGGATCCCGAACTCATAAGCTTAAAATACTAGCTCCGTCTTAGAAGGCATTTCAACAATTTTCAGAAAATCAAAACAATAGAACAGAAAGCATAATATGAGAAACTAAAGGAACAACATGTCCTGCAATTGTAAATCCCGGAAGAACTTGTACAGAAAAATCCAGCTACATTATTACTTCCTTTCCCTAAAATCTAAGTTTAAGAAAGACAATAGTAAAACAGCTGATTAGGCATTCTTAAGGTCTCAAAGATTCAGAAAAAGGGCAGCCCCGTGCACTAAGCTCCCTCTACCAGTGGGTTCCCATTAAGACCGGACCACAAGGGTCTACTGTAGCTGCATTTCTTGGTCACAGCCCCGTGCACTAAGCTCCACTATGAGTGGGGGGCGGGTAAGAGCCGGGCCACAAGGGTCTGGTCTATTGTAGCTGCATTTCTTGGTCACATGAAAACGACTTTATCAATTGCACCAAATCTGGACTTCTTAAACAGTCACATACCCACAACATAAAAACACCATATTTCAACTTCAAACATCAAATAAAACTCCCAAAATTTGAACTTTTCTTCAACTTCCAAACTTCACATACTAGTTTCTTTATCAACTAACACACCATTCATGTCCAAACACCTTCTAAAATGCTAGACTTCTTAAAGATTCAGATACACACAAAACAAAAACACCATGTTTCAACTTCCAAACTTCACATACTAGTTTCTTTATCAAATAACACTCCATTCATGTCCAACCAACTTCTAAAATTCCTAGAAAAAAATGAAACACTAACAACCAGAAGCAAATAAACTTGTAATAAAATTTACAAAATAAAAATGGATAAAGCAAATAGGAAAAAAAATACCCAAAACAAGAATGCTTACCAATGAATAAATGGAAGAGCTTCAGAAGAATTAAGGGAGCCAAGGGTTTGGGGGAACAAGAAGAAGAAAAGGTACATATATGAAAATAAATTATTATTATCCCAATAAATCTTGACCCCTCAATTTTTTATTTATCTCTAAAAAAAATGACTTGCACATCGCAAAAAACTTCAATTATATGTGTAGTTTATTAAATTAATTTTATTAATTAAATTTTAAAATATTAAATTATGTTATTATTATTTTATTTTTCTGTAGGTATTTAATAACAATGAAGTATAGAAAAGAATAATAAAATTCTCTTTAATTTATAAAAATGAATAAGTAAATTTAAGTTTCTACTTTTTATTATATGAGTCAAGTAAATAAAATGGATAAAGCATGTATTATTACATATATTTGGTAAATGGATAGATTATGTTACAGTTTACGGAATACACAATCCTTGATAGGAATATGGAGGATTTGAATTAAGTTTGAGGGTTAGTGGATAGAAACTCGATTGTGATAGTGGGGATGTGTGCTTGATTTTATTTGCGACTGGAGCTTCTTGTTCGTAGTATTTTAGTGACGTATATGATTTTATAGTATTACATTGTGGGTGTCTTGTTTTCTTTATTATCTAGCAGTGTGTCATAGTTCTGTTGTGTGCTTTCATATTTTTTTATTTGTTGTATTGTTAACTGTCATGATTCGGGGTTTTATCGGAAACAAATTCTCTACTTAGTGGTATGAATTGCTAGGGGTGTTCACGGGTCGGTTTGAGTCAGTTATTGATCAAAATTACAAACAAACCAACGTAGTCGGTTTTTAAATTTCAAAAATCAAACTAACACAAAAAAATAACCGGTGGTTTGATTCTTGGTGATTTAGTTTGGTTTAGTCTAGATTAGTCTGACTCCAATACTGGTATCGAACACTGAATGAGAAACAAAAAAAAAATTTATTACCTCTAATGATTTTTGTATCTTTAAACTATTCTTCCTCAAATGTGACTTTTAATTATCAAAAAATATAATTCATTATTTATTTTTAATATAAAAAATACTTTTAAATTTTAGAAGTTTTAACAAATATTATAATTTTTTATTATCAATTTTCAATGCCTAACATTTGATGTTTATCAAATACTTTTAATCAACTAATCTGATAGAACTCTTAGCATTTCAAACTATCAAAATATTATAATTTTCTATTATCAAATTTTAATGCCTAATATTTGGTGTTTATCAATTACTTTTAATCAACTAATCTAATAGAACTATTAGCATTTAAAATTATTAAAATATTATAATTTTTTATTATTAATTTTCAATGCCTAACACTTGATGTTTATCAATTAATTTTAATCAACTAATTTAATAATCAACTAATCTAATAGGATTGTTAGCATTTCAAATTATCAATTACTGTTAGTTACTTTTCGAGATGATTTTCTACATTTAGGATTACTAAAATAGGAGCATAATTATCATAACTAATAATGTTATTCTATTTTTAACTTATATCAAATTTAATTAATATTAATTATGGTGACGTGAACTCTAACAAGGAATATATAACATAAATAATTTTATAAAATCAGATATATATTTTTATTAAAATATAATGGCACAAATGAATACGTTTATTTATAAAATCAGATATATATTTTTATTAAAATATAATGGCACAAATGAATACGTTTAAAACAACAGTGACATAATCAACCTTAACTTTCAATTATTGATATAAATAAATTAATTTTAATAGTTGGATCACATATTTTGTTAGCTGTCTTGAACACCTTAATTGTTCATCATTGTAGTTCCATTTATTTTTTTCTCAATTATAGAACTTGCACAAGATCCAACGGCCCACATTATGGGAATATCATAACTATAAAATCATAGTTATTAATTTATTAGAATATTAGAAAACAAACAATCCACTCAGCTTCCTACCTTTTTGACCTTTTCCCCAATAACAATTTTGTTAAAAACATAAAGGAGAAAAGGCCATTATGGATTCTTGATCCAAAATTGTCATCAATATTGTTGATATTCAATTCATATTTGAAGGTAAATTTTCAACACCCTTTTGGTTTTCTTGTTTGTTGATTTACTTTTGTAAGACCCCTTTTGATTTGTATGTAAATTATTTTAGTTTTTATGATGAATTCTTGATGGGTTTTTGTTCTTTTGGTGTTAATATTGGTTCTTGATAAACCCCATGTAGAGTATTGGTGAAAAGATTGGAACTTTTAGCTTTTGTTTTGCTAATTTGGCAGTATGAATTGTAATGGTGCTAAAGGTTGATGGTTTGGGGAACTAGTTGCTAAGTTACTCAGTTTTTATGATGAATCATTGATGGGTTTTTGTTCTTTTTATGTTTCTATTGGTTTTTGATAAACTCTAGGAAGAGTGTTGGTGAAAAGATGCACCCAAGGGTGTGAACTAGTGGTTCAATGAAGTTGGGTTGATCACCATGAGGTCTTAGGTTTAATTTTCAACTGAGATGAGACAAATCTTAGGTGATTTCTTCCCATTTATTTTACTCTTGGTGGACAAAGTTACCTGGTATCTATTGCTGGTGGGAGGTGGCGGATATCCCGTGGAATTAGTCGAGGTGCGCGTTAACTGGCTCGGACACCACGGTAATCATAAAAAGAAAGTATTGGTGAAAAGATTAGAGCTTTTGGAACCTTTAGCTTTTGTCTTAATTGGTTTTTAGCTAATTTGGTAGTATTAATTGCAGTCGTTCAATTTCCAACCAAGGCAAACATTAGGTGATTTCTTCCTATTTGTTCTAGCCTTGATGGACAGAGTTATCTGGTACGTATTGCCGGTGGGAGGTGGCAGGTATCCCGTGGAATTAGTCGAGGTACGGACAAACTGGCCCGAACACCATGGTTATAAAAAAAAGAAAGTGTTGGTGAAAAGATTAGAACTTTTGGAACCTTTAGCTTTTGTCTTAATTGTGTTTTAGCTAATTTGGTAGTATTAATTGTAGTGGTGCTAAAAGATGAGGGTCTATCAGAAACATCCTCTCTATCTCACCTTTGAGGTAGAAGTAAGGTTTGCGTACACCTATCGTCCCCAGACTCCACTTTGTGGGAATACATTGGGTATGTTGTTGTTGTTTCTACAATTCCCTAAGACCCCTTTTGATTTGAGTCTGAATAAGTTAGTTTTAATCAGTGTTATCAAAAGTGAAAAGCGCAAAAAAGCTAAGGTCTGCCGGGGCTTAAAGCGCAAAGCGCATATTAAAGCGTGGGCTTCAATGAAAAAAGGCGCAAAGGGAGAAAAAATATAAATATTTATGTTTAGTCCAAGACTAATAAATTATAAGCATGAATGTCAAATATATGAACAAAGAAATTGAAAAACAATTACGATAAAGTGAGCTAAGGGTACAAGATCATGAACTTGGATATGTCACAGAGCCTCAACTGGCCTTGTTTGCAGATCTGGAAAGCCAAGATACCACTCAAGGTGGCATGTTTCACTTGTCTCTTAGCAAAAGAGGCTGTTTTGACGTATGAGAACTTGAGGAAAAGGGACATTATTTTAGTGACGCATTGCTGCCTTTGTGGGGAAGCAGCTGAGACACAGTGAGCCATTTGTTCCTTCATTGCAGAATCACCGATCAATTATGGAAGATTTTCATCAATCTCAGAGGCATCCAATGGACAATGCCTAGTAAGATTGTTGACCTTACAGAAGATTAAAACAAATTGTATTCTGTTACTTTGTTTTTGGTGTACGAAGAGTCCCATTGTAGATGCAGAAGTAATCCTAGAAGTTTTAGATTCATTGTAGGACTGGTATTATGTTTTTATTATTCACTACTTTCTTGTAAGGGTTTTCAGTAAATTGTTACCTTTTCAAAAAAAAAAAAAGAAGTGAAATATCCAATTGTTTAGCAGCCTCTTCAGAAGAGACTCATTGGCAAGGAAAAGTATGTCTTAAAACTTGATGATGACAGTGAATCTCACATGAAGCGACGGGAAGTGCTCAACACGTTTTGAGCCTCACTTCAGGGCTTAAGTGTGTCTTTGATATCACTGGTATAAATGATGAATTATTGATGGGTTTTCGTACTTTTGGTGTTAATATTGGTTCTTGATAAACCCCATGAAGAGTATTGGCAAAAAGATTAGAATTTCTGGAACTTTTAGCTTGTCTTAATTGTTTTTTTTTTTCTAATTTGGTAGTATTAACTGTAATGGCTCTACGCACTGCAGGAGCTTTAGTGCATTGGGTGTTTTTTAGTGCTAAAAGTTGATTCTTAGTGGAGCCATTGGGGGTAGATTGAATTGAGGAACAGTAGTGAGATTGCTCAGTTTTTACGATGAATCATCAATGGGTTTTCGTCTTTTTGGTGTTAATATTGGGTCTTGATAAACCCCAGGAAGAGTATTTGGGAAAATATTAATTTTTTTTTGGAACTTTTAGCTTTTGTCTTAATTGGGTTTTGCTAATTTGGCAGTATCAATTATAATGGTGCTGCACATAGCGGGAGCTTTAGTGCACCGGGCTTCCCTTTTTTTTAGTGCTAAAAGTTGATTCTTAGTAGAGCGATTGGAGATAGATTGAATTGAGGAATCAGTTGGTAGGTTGCTCAGTTTTTATGATGAATCATTGGTGATTTGTAGTCAACTATGCTTCTGCAGAAGGTTAATAGAGTAGAACAAACAGAAATAGAAATAGAGTAAATGCAGAAAGATAAATATAGACAGAGTTTTATACTAGTTCGGATCATTGATGTGGTGCTTAATACAGTTCTCTTGGGTTACAAGGTTTCCTTGGAGCTTTGTTGAGTAACATTAGTACATAGAATTGTTAAAGTAAGGTACTGAGAACTCCCTTGAACTGATCTGAATTCAGTTCTACCTTTTGCTCTGCTGCCTATTCTCTTCTTTCTTTTGTACTCACTAGTAAGCTATTACAGATTACAGTGCTTTAGTATGATATAGAAGGGATTAGGAATGCTCAAGTGGAGTTGTACAATTGCTTCTTCAGTCTTCGTCTTCTTTATATATGCCTCTTGTGATGGAGAAGTGATCTTCCCTTGATCTCTTACTGATTGCTCTAAGGTAACCCCAAGGGATGTGCTCAATCAAGAATGATTTGAATGGATCTTGATTGAGGCATGATTGACATTCAATTTGACAGATTTCCTTGTGAGAAAGAGATCTTGAACGGAATATCTGCTGTCAATGTTGAGCACCGTTGGCTTGTTGCTGCTGCGACTTCTATAAATTTCTTGACTTCATTTGCTGTCTTTCCAAGTTAGCTTTGGCTTGATTGAGGATGTAATCCCTTCCTTGATGCTTAAATGCTGCGATCTACAGTTTCCTGGATTGGTTGTTATTTTTTCCATATTTGTGTCTTTGACAGATTCTGAGGTCCTTGAATACCGTCTTTGCCTTGCCAATAAAACAGCTCCTTCCTGGTGAATTGACATCTTAACATTGGATCTTGGCACTTTCATTGCAATGAGATTTGCTTTCCTTGTGATAGGTTCTTCTTTCCGTTCTGATCTGCGCAGCAGAATATATTGCAATGGTTAGTTGTCATCATCGAAATCTACAAGGATAACAATCTCCCCCTTTTTGATGATGACAATCATATGGGGTGTTATTTATTCATGTACATCCCTGAGTATTTGGGATGTTTACTCCCCCTGAATGTATGGCTGGAGATGACTGTTAAGCTCCCCCTCATTCTTTGGCTCTCAAGGGAATTGAGTTTCCCAGTGTGTGACATTTCTGCAAGTGATGATAAGAAAAATACGGCACATAGGACATGGACATAATTTATATTCAACAATTAAATATTTGCATCAATCAACAATACCACCGAGAGAGAGATGCAAAACCAAGACATGATCAAAACATGATAAAGAACAAGCAACATGCATAGATATTCTCCGTCTTCAGAATAAAAAAGGATAAGCAGTTGCGGGAGGAAGGAGTTAGGGTCTTGGTTAGAACACCATAGAGTTTATACAGACCAAGAGATTGAAGCCTGGCAGGGGCACAAAAAAAAAAGAGTTCAGGTGTCTAACGACCACCAAGAAAGTACTTAAAGGTATTGATCACCCTTTGAGAGATTGAGTGATAGGATTTTTCAGTGTTCTTGGAGGAAAGCAACAGTAGCTCCATGTTGGAAGTATCAATCACCTTCGTAGCAGAGTCAGCGTTCCTGGGGATTTGGTTCACAGACTTGACTTCTTCACGCTGCAGGTGATCAGCAGCCAACTGTACCTTGCTTACGTCCGTGCTGGTCCTGGCACCTTTAGAGAGATTAATCAGCACGGTCAGAGATTCTTGGATGTTCTGCATCCCAGCAGACATAGTGACTAGGGAGTCCTTGATCTCAGCTATTTCCTTTTTCCAACTTGAAGTGGGAACATCTGTGCTTTTGTCTTCACCAGTTGGGGTTGGCTTGGTCTTTGAAACTGACTTTTTAGACCACTTACCATCAACAAGAAGGTAACCCAAGTTGGTAAAAGTTCGACTGTCATATGTTGCACTGATCTCCTTGGGAGGAAAGCCAGAGAGGTCCAGGAATAGGGAACGCAGGATTCTAGAGATCAAGATACCATAAGGAAGGTTTGCTGCAGAGCTGGAGTCATCCGCACTCTCAACCATGTAAGCCAAAAACCATTCAGCCCAATTTATTCTTATCTTCTTCAGCAGGCAGTACAGAACAAAAACATCCCTGTTAGTAAGAGAACTAAACGAACCTTTACGAGGAAAGAGAGTGGTGGCAATAATGTGGGCTAGGATTCTGTTTTCAAAACAGAGAGTAGAGGGCCCAAAGTCTGCCAAATTTGAGCCCGGTTCAGAGATAAACACCTTTGCTTCATCGAGAGACACCTCAAAATCCTCAGGCCAACCACCATTCATATAGGGGACCCTTCCAGAGAACTTGGTACCAAAAACTTTTTCAAACAAGTAAAGACTGAGCACAATACGATTTCCCAGCACTAGAGTTTCGATTTCACCACTATCTTTTGAAACCCTAAGGTTTGCATAGAACATTCGAACTGGTTCCTCAAACACTTTATTGTCACAGAGTTGAAAAAATGGAGATAATTTCTGGGCGTTGAAGATAGTACTTACAGGGCAGTGAGAGTCCTCAATCTGTTCCAGGTTTATGACCCTTCCATTTGCAATGGGCCTGAACTTGAAAGCAAAGTACCGTTTCTTTTCTGAGACTCCCCAAAAGAGTTGCATGTCTTGAAGACTGAAATCATCGGACTTCTCCGACTTGAATTTTTTGTTAGCATGACCTTGAGGGACAATTTTCTTCTTATAGCAGGTCTTGGATGATTCAGCAACTTCATCATTTGAAGAATCTGAGATAAGATCCACAATGTCATCTGTTTCTCCAGAGCTTTGAAAACGCTTGCTTGTGCGTCTGATGGGGACGAAGGAGATTTTGTTTATTGCCATTTGAGAGGGTTTTGAAGAGAAGGAAGAGAGGAGAATAGTGAAAGGATAGATGAATTGGAAGTGAAGAGGAAGAGGGTTTATAAAGTCGGTGAAAGATGGTCCAAAGGTTTGCTGGATGAGAAAGGATTGATGCTGAAAAGGTGTATGGGAAAGAGTGAGTAATTAAAGAATAGGACAAACATGGAAGGTGAAACAAATAACAACAACAACAACATACCCAGAATATTCCAAAAAAGTGGGGTCTGGGAGGGGTACAATGTACGCAGTCCGTACCACTACCTCAGAGGTGAGGTAGAGAGGCTGTTTCCGAATCACCCCTGGCTCGAGACAAAAATACTCTAGAGAAGGACATAATATAAGAAGAAGAAATAATAGATAGAAATAAACAACAGATAATGACCAAAAAATAAGCCTACCACAAAGTAGTACCGAACTCCTAAGTTGCTTGGACTCTTCCAAAACGTCTAAAGGCGCATGTCGGATCCTCCAAAAATAGTGTATTTTTGAAGGATCCGACACAGGTGCGGCAACATTTTTGGAGAGTCGAGCAACTTAGCCAAACTCGACCTCCTGAAACCTATGTTGCTCGGATTCGTCAAGAATGTCCACGAGTGCGTGCCGGATTCTCCAATAATAGTGTATATTTGGAGAATCCGACACGGTGCAACATCGAAAGTGAAGAATCCGCACAACTTAGCCTGAAACAATAGACATCACCAAAACTCCAAGACGAAGACACTACAAGCAAAGCACTATGATAGCTAGAATGTATATCAAGACAAAACACAACTACCTACTAGCAGAGACGTACTCCTACCTACTACCCATCTACCTTAATTTTCTTCCTCCACATCTTCCTATCTAGGAAGGCGAAACAAATATGGAAAATAAATAAAAGGAACACGGAGCAAAATAAAAATAATACAACAACAACAACAAACCCAGTATATTCCCACATAGTGGGGTCGGGGAGGGTAAAATGTACGCAGTCCATACCACTATCCCGAAGGAGTAGAGAGGCTGTTTCCGATAGGCCCCCGGCTCAAGACAAAAGACCGTAGACCAACAGTCGTGCAACATGATAGCAAAATAAAAATAATAAGTAGGGAAAATAAATAAAGAGAACATGGAGCAAAACAAGAATTATAACTTTTATAGGCATATAAGGAAAAAATAACTTAAGCATTTAAAGCAATTTAATTTTTAAAATAGGTAGCACCAAGGCTATCTATAAGGTAGCAAAAACGTTCCTCTAGGCGAGGTTTTCTAAAAACGTCAGCCAATTGATTTTTTGAATTGAGAAATTCCAAATGAAATCGCCAGTTTCAACATAATCTCGAATAAAATGATGTTTGATGTCTATATGCTCAGCTTTGGAATGGTGCATAGTGCATTTTTATTTTTATTTTTACAATGGTAAACTTTACTTCTATGTATCCACAGGTATACTACATCAAAGTGTAGTCTCGCTTTGCAAAAGTTGTTGCTTTACAAAATCCTAAGATTTCTAAATATAGCCGCTAGTCAATAGCATTAAAAGCTTCTTCTGTGCTATCTATAACTACTTGTTTACACCAAAAATAATAAAAGCCTAAACAGTCTGGCTTAATCTTCTGCATATTGATCTGCTTGCCTTCAAAACATCTCCGATTCCTCTCTTTCCATACAGTCCATCAAATGCATGCTGGGACCAGCTTCCATCTCTTCTCTTTCTTTACCGCATTGTCATCTCTATTCCAACTTCTTAGCACTTCAATTCTTCCATGTTTACCCATTTTATCTTCCTCTTATGGATGAACATTTGTCACGACTGATCTGTCCATGTGCAGTGCAAAAAGAGATGGTTGACAGCCTCAACTTGTTCTTCACATAGATAGCATCTGGAGCATAAATTGAATTTTTTTTGGGGTTCAGATTCTCATGAGTGAGAACTGCTTCCTTTGCCCGTAGCTAAGTAAAATAGTTAACTTTATAAGGCACTTTGATCTTCCAAATCATTTTCCATGGCCACCCTCTCTCATGTGAACCTGTTGCTGTCAGCTCCTTGTAGGCTGACCTGACAATGAAGATCCCTTTATTATCCACCTTCCACACCAAGCTGTCCCTCTCTTCCCTTAGGATAAAGGTTTGAGGAACTGTCTCCTTGAATGCAGCTTACTGGTCATTTCTCTATCATTCAGTTTCCTTCTGAAATATAGGTTCCATCCTTGTTTTGTCCATAAGTCTGCCACAGTGGCATCTTGACGTTGCCATAGACTGTAAAGCTCAGGAAAGGTCTGGTTCAGAGTCTCGTGCCCACACCATTTATCATTCCAGTAAGCCACCTCTCACCATCTCCAGCCTTGCACCTTGTCCTGCTAGAAACTATTTCCCATAGGTTCCTAATGGATCTTCATATACTGCCATTGTATGGACTGATGTCCTTTTCTGTCATCCATTTGTCTTGAAGACCATATTTTGTTCTAATCACCTCTTCCCATAGAGCTTCTTCTGGGGATGCAAACTTCCATTATCACTTCATCATCAAGCACTTGTTCTGTATACTCAGAACTCTGATGTTGAGACTACCTCCTCTCTTGCTTGCCAGGAGTTCCTCCCATTTTACTAAATGATATTTCTGCTCATCTTCACCACCTCGCCATAGAAAATTCCTCCGGATAACATCTACTTTAGTCACACTTATTGTGATAGGGGACACTGACATCAAATAGGAAAGGAGAGAATCTAATACACTATGGATCAGAGTAAGTCTACCTCCGATGAAAGATAGACTTTTCCAATTTGTCAACTACCTTTCGCATTTCTTTATTACACCACTCCAATTTTCCTTAGATATATTGTGGGGAGTTCACCCACTATCCCCCTAGCTTCTCTGCCAAATCCTCAATATTGGAGACTCTATTAACTGGGTAAATGAACCTTCTACTCCAATTAATGTGCAATCCAGGTACTGCTTCAAAAATGTTGAAGATGACTCTTAGTAACAACATTTTTTCCTCTGTGGCTCCACAAAACACTAGATACTGCAGATGTGTTCTAATAGGACTGGTATTTATCACATAGTATGAGGACAAAATCATAAGATAGCAGGAGCTTTAGTGTATCGGACTGCCTTTTTTTATGAGCACAAAATCATAAGATAGACCATAATCGATTAGTTGATGCATCATCTATAGTAGTTGACTCCCACAATTTTCCAGGGCTAAATATTCTGCCTTAATGATGGAAAGAGCCACTAATGTTTGTTTCTTGCTGGCTATGAAATGAGAGATTCGCCAAGAATTTGACACGTACCAATAGTGCTTTTGCTATTTGTTTCATCAATTGCAAATCAACATCTGATACCAGAGGCCAAGATCTTGAGTTCTGTTCAAGTAACGAATAATTCATTTAGCTGCAGTAAGATTTGATTCCTTGAGAGCTGACTGGAATCTAGCACATTTGCATATGCTGAACAATGATGTCTTGTTGATTGACAGTAAGATACAGCAGAGATCCAATCATTCCACGATAAATTTTTTCACTCACAAGAAAGTTGATGGACACATTGGAGTCCCAAAAGCTTTTCCTTTTTTCATTCCAAACTTCTTTATAAGTTCTTTTATATACTTGGGTTTGACTGATGAAAGTTCCATCAGTTGACTGCTTAATGTGCAGTCCTAGGAGGTAGGTGAGTTCTCCCATCAATGCTCATTTCATTTCCCCTTTCATAAGATCATCAAATTTCTCGCATAATAAAGGGTCAGAGCTTCCAAAAATTATATCATCAACATAGACTTGAAACATCAAAATGTTTGAGAAAGATCTTTGAATGATAAGCTTAGTGTCAATTTCTTTCCTCTTTGAAAATTGTTGTTTAAGAGAAAGGAGCTCAAACATTCGTAACCAAGCTTTTGGAGCTTGTTTTAGACTGTCTAGAGCTTTAGAGAGTTTTTAAAACAGAATCAAGGAAAGGAAGACACTTCAAAACTTGGAAGTTGTTTAACAAGAACTTTTTCCTTTATGAAACCATTTGAGAAGGCACTTTTAACATCCACTCAAAAGAGTTTAAATCTTTTAAAAGAAGCAAAAGCTAATAAAATGCGGATAGCTCCTAACCTTGCCACAAGAGCAAAAGTTTCGTCATAATACTTTCTTTCTGCAAATGGTGTTAATTGGGTTTTGCTAATTTGACATTACTAATTGTGATGATGCTAAAAGTTGATTCTTAGTAGAGCCAATGGTGTTAATGATTTGGTATAGTTTGGAGGTAGATTGAATTGGGGTAATTAGTTGCTAAATTACTCTGTTTTCATGATGAATCATCGATGGATTTACGTCCCTTCCCTGTTTCTATTGGTTTGTGATAAACCCCACTAAGTATTTGGCAAAAAGATTAAGAATTTTGGCACCTCTAGCTTTTGTCTTAATTATTGTAATGGTGCTAAAAGTTGATACCCCCGGAAGAGTATTGGCAAAAAGATTAAGAATTTCAGAACTTTAGCTTTTGTCTTAATTGGTTTTGCTAATTCGGTAGTATTATAAGTGATGATGCCTAAAGGGATTCTCAGTAGAGTTAATATTACTATGTGGTATTGTTTGGGGTAGGATGAATTGTGTAATTAGTTGATTCAGTTCAGTGTTAGATTCTCCTGGCATTTGCAGGAAGAGTTTATAGTACATTTGATACCATCTAACGGAGTGGTAAACAAAGAGTTTCTTATGATGTGACAACTTTCATGTCTTAGTCTAAACTACTCAGTTTTCATGATGAATCATGGATGGGTTTTCGTCCTTTTACTCAGTTCAATTGTAGCTTCTCCAGTACTTGTAGAAAGAGTTTATAGTACATTTGAAACATTAAACAAAGTAATAATTTAAGAGTTTCTTATAATTTTTCTTAAATATCATGTATTTTATGGGGCCGTTTAAACAACCTCTTGTAGAAATGCAGGTTAAGGCTGGATACAATAGACCCATGTGGTCTGGCCCTTCCCTGGACCAGGCTGCCCTTTATCATGCCTTTTATGGTAATTTTCCTCTTAATTATACAAGAGCTGATCTTAGGCTTATATCACTTATGAGTGGAATATGACAAAGCAGCTATGCCTGAATCTCAAAACTAATCTGGTTTGGATATATGAATTCTCAATATCTTTCTGCTGTTGTTCGACCTGATTCGTTCTATTGCTAATAGTTTATCGTTTAAGAAAGATACCAGAGTGGTCAATTGATTTTGGCTTCAAAGAAAGCATCTATCTGAAATTGCTATTAGATGCAGATACTGTATGATATAGGGTTTCTAATTTTAAGCAAACAACCTCATGTGTACCAAAGAATGTTCAGTGCACAGGAGTCGAGAGTTAATATGCTTCTTTAAACCAAGCAATAACACGATCATTGCTGCATTTATATATCCAGAATATACGCCTTAGATTTTTAATCTGGGTTTTTCACTTATGACTTTTGAGTATTTAACTCTATTTACTTTATGTTAGGCATGTGCTGTAAATGAGAGTTCTCGAGCAATATTGGGTTCATTCAGCGAGTTAGTTTAAAGCTCTAACAGCAAGCCTGGTTTACAACAGTTTGGTGAAAGGTCAGCATTTTTTCCCTTGAATACTAAGTTTGGAGCTTCTCTACCTCTTTAGAGGTAGTGGTATGGACTACGTACACTCTACCCTCCCCCGACCCCACTTTGTGGGAATATACTGGGTTTGTTGTTGTTGTTGTTGTTTTAATACTAAGTTTGGAAGCTTTAACATATGCCTAACATTCTAGTCTGTAAGTCTTCCCAAATGTCCTTCTAAAACGATGTGCATCTTCTGAAAGGAATTTTTCATCAATATCTTAACCATAAGAACTGCAACTTGTTTGGGACTGAGGCGTGTATGTTATTGATGTTACACCAACAGAAAATATACATGGAACCCACCTTTATTATTCCAGAGATCAACCTTTCTCATGTGTTTTTTTTTTCTATTCCTAAATAACAAAATAGCCACCCACATACAATGCTTGTTTTTGACTCAGTTCGTTACAAGTTATATCGAAATCATACTTGGACATTGAATTTGGCCTGGTTGACAACATTTTGGTGAAAGGTGAGAATTTTTTCCCTTTAACACCAAGTTTGGAAGCTTTAGCATATGCTTAACATTCTAGTCTGTAAGTCTTCCAAAATGTCCTAATAAAACGATGCGCATCTTCTGAAAGGAATTTTTCACCAATATCTTAACCATAAGAACTGAAACTTGTTTGGGACTGAGGCGTGTTTGTAGTTGATGTTACACCAAAAGAGAATATTATATGGAGCTCACCTTTATTATTCCACAAAAAAAACCTTTCTCCTTTGTGTCTTTTTCTATTCCTTAATAACAAAATAGCCTCCCACATACCACGCTTGTTTTCGACTTGGGTCGTTACGAATTATATCAAAATCATAATATGGATAATTTGGATAAGATCAAAAGTGAGCTTGTTAGGTATGCTTGTTATGAAGTGGCTTGGCACTCCATGGACAATGCCTAAAACTGTGAAATAAATATTTTTCTGATGGAAGAGCGGGAGAAGGAAGAAAAGACGGAGAGCTTCGAACATGGTTCCACTTGCTTTAACGTAGGTAGTGTAGAGAGAGGATAACAACAGAGCTTTGAAGGAGTAGAGTTGAGTTTCTCTCAGTTGAGGAATAGCCTGTGTTCCCTTATTTACTTTTGGTGTAATCAAAAGTCCCTAGCAGTGGTTAGAGTACTGCTTTCATACGGCGGGAGTCATTGGTTCAAATCCAATAGTAGGTAAAACTTAGTAGATACCAGAGTCAATGGTATCTAATAAGGTTTACGACCCACCTTTAATGATATTTATTTTTTGATTTTGTATCTTTTCTATTTCATTTTTGAATTTGAATTTTTGCATCAGAATTGGCTTCTGTTTGATTGTATTTGATTGTATTCACCTGACAGAATCTAAATAGGATTAGCAAGAGAACTTTTTATTATTCGAACGTACTAACTAGTCGTATTAACTAGTTATGCAATCGGATTATAGCCGCTACCCGTGTTCTAGCTCATCGGAGAGGAGTTTGTAGAGAATTGTATTTTATAGATTTGTTACCATTTGGTATTTTCCTTGTATACGGTCAGTTTGGCCATGTTTAATTTTTAGTTTCGTATATTTTGCCTAAGATGCAATTTTGACTTCTCAGGTCAGAATGGCATCGTCTGCTGACTCATGGATGCGAGAATTTAATGAAGCATCCAAACTTGCGGATGAAGTCGGTTCTATGATTTCTGCAAAGAGCTCTTTGCTCTCTTCCGGACCTGAAACGCAGCGTCATTTATCTGCAGCTCGGAGAAAGATCACTATACTAAAGACTAGGCTTGATACTCTCCAGTCCCTTCTGCCAACGCTCCCAAGCAAGCAGCCTTTGTAAGAAAACTGCATAAAGACTTCTATATGGTGTTTGATGATAGTATGCAAAGTTGTATTTCAATTTAAAATGATATCTTTCGAAAGTACTCATGATTAAACAGAAAACTGGCAAATGAAGGATTTCATGCTGCTTCAAATATTTACTTTGACATTTGCTGTTCCATAGCTTGTGCACAGAGCTGCATTATCATTGACTCGAAAATTTACTTCATGAATATATCCTTAATCATGATCTATTTCTCCATTTATTCCCTTAGTTTTGGAGTTAGATTCCTGCAGGCCTTCCAGTTTCAGATGTAAGATAGCTGCTCAGATTTTAAGTTATGCTTATAACCCGCTGTGGTAATGGGTAAAACTGAATGTTGATAAATTTTTTAATCTAAACCCACTGTTGTTACAAGACACAATTTGCAACTTGAACATAAAATCAAAATCACTATTCAAAAGTGAGTTAATTAGTACTGGGTTTGTTTTGCATAGGATCTAGTTGGTGGAGTGGGGCATAATGATTGAGAGGATTACAGGGGGGCAGAGAGGTTAGGAAGAGCTGTATTGCTGGAGTTGTGGACTGAGGACTGAGGAGAGTGTGGCTCCAATGATGTTTGACGCGAGTTAAGGGAGAGGGCTGAATAAATGCTGGTCAGCTTACAAATAATACGGTAAAGTTGCTGCCATGTGACCAGGAGGTCACACGTTCAAGCTGTGGAGACAGCCTCTTGCCGAAATGCAGGGTAAAGCTGCGGTAGCGTATAATAAAACCTTGTGGTTTGGCCCTTTCCCGGACCCCACGTGTAGCGGGAGCTTTAGTGCACGGGCTGCCTATGGTAAAAGTTCATTTTCTGGAGTTAAGTACACTACTAGTTGTTCCGGGAAAAAAAAACTTACAGTTTAGTCCATTAGCTGGTGGCGTTAAAATATTCTGATTCGAAATGGAAGTGGAGTAAACGGCTTTTCTCCCCATGACCTTCTCTTGAATTCTCAAAAATTTTCGTGAATCCATTAATCATGGAATCTTTTTTCATAAGTGGTTGTGTGGAAAATTTTAAGTTTTCTTGTGAAGATGATTAGTTTAATTCTATGGAAACAAACCAATTTATATGATGTGGATGTAATCAATGTCTATAAGCGTGTTACCACATAAGGCAAGTTCTTTTCTGTGTGTTGTCTAACAACTGTTGTAAGCTGTGATACATTAAAATGTCTTTTGAGATCAATCTCTACACCTTTTATGCCAAGAAATTTTCAGTTATTTCACAAGCAGATAATGAAAATTGCCCCTTTAGATAGGAGGGTTTGGATATCGCGGATTAGGTTAGAAGGTTAATAGGTAGTAGAGTGTTATCTTTCTTTTAGATGGGATTAGGTTCGGTGGTAGTCTGGAGCACCATGTCTGCTGTAGTATTAGTCAGTCATATTCATGTAGTTTCTTGCTTTCATTATCTGTTACCATCTGTCAAATTTTATTAGTTTCGGCATTTTACTGGCATGTTGTTGTTGTATTAATGATTCCTTACTTGTAAACAGAACCAAAAAGGAGATGAAACGTCGTCATGACATGCTCGATAATCTGGTTACGAAAGCTAATCAGATGGCAACTACACTCAACATGAATCACCTAGCAAATAGGGACAGCTTGCTTGGACCAGAAACTAAGCGACCTGATGTTATCAGTAGGGCAACTGGTCTTGACAACCAGGGTCTTGTAGGTTTTCAACGACAAGTTATGAAAGGCATCTCCTCATACACTAGGAATCAACGTGCTCTTTTCTTGTTCCTTTTGAAAAACTTATTGACGTGGTTGTCTTTTCATTTATACGTAAAACAGAGCAGGACGAGGATCTTGATAAATTGGAGGAGACAGTGACAAGCACAAAACATGTTGCATTAGCAATCAACGAGGAGCTGAACCTACATACTGCACTACTGGTGGGTGATATCACTGCGAAAAGTTTTAGTACTTTTAACATTTTATGATTTTTGTCCGACCCTTGAATTTATATCTTGTCATCCAACTCGGTTACTATATTTTAACAGCATAATGTTTTTATATGTTATGCAGGATAACTTGGATTACCACGTTGATACAACAAACTCCCGGCTTCTGGTACTGCTTGTTTCGTTATGCTTCAAATTGACTTTATTTTGGTTTTGTTGGTGTGTGTGTGTGTGTTACATGGGTTATTTCATTTTTATATATACAAAAACAAAACAAACGTGATTTTGCTTTTGCTAAAGTAAAATAGTTTATTACTATGCAGTATAACTACTAAAACCCAATGTTACCATATTAATAAGTAGAGAATAGAACAAGATTTTGTACGATAATCAAAATGCTAATGGGTGCATTAGCATTCAAAGCCGTAGGTGATAAAATTGGAGCAGAGGAGAAAGCTTAATGGCATAATACATAAACAAACACTGAAACTTGGCCTCATCACTCCCACTTTGAAGTGCGCGTCTAAACACCTCAACTTGATCCCAACTGATAACAAAACACTCCAACTCATCCTTGCTGCATCTCTAGGACACCCCATGCTGAAGTGACACATAAATTTTAGAGTTGTCTTTATAGTCATTTTGTACGTTGGAGTGTTGGAGTATTCAACTGATACAATAGAGACGAGTTGAGGTGTCTAGATGTGCATACTCAAAGTTGAAGTGTTTACTTGCTAACTAATGTCAAGTTTATGTTTATGTATTATGCGTTGACTAATTGTATGGTCTTAATTGTGTGCATCTTTTGAAATTTTGAATCCAACATGCCATATTAAAAAGTGAATTCTCTGATTTTGTCGCGCCTAAGCTAATGTGATTCGCATTATCCTTTTAAACAGAGGGTGCAACGGAGATTGGCATTTTTGAATAAGCGCACAAAAGGCGGCTGTACTTGGTTGTGCCTTTTGGTCATATTCATCGTTATTCTAGCTGTCGTCATCTTCCTCTTCGTAAAGTACTTGTAGATTATCCATGACGATAAAGTATCATCCAATTCTTCTATTGTTCATCATTGGCGACAAGAGAAGCCAGACGTTGCTTTCCTCCTGCAATTCTTCAATCTACTTCAAAAGTTCTAGCTATACAAGGACCGCGAATTTGTCCTGCATTCGTTATGAAAGTATGTATTATGTATATCTTGTGTTTTTCGCGTAACACAATAGAGCTTTATACTTAATTTAAGTAGAAAAAAGAAAACTCTGCCATGGATACCAGTGGTAGTTGTGTAGAGACAAGTCTTGTGAACATATTAAATTTATGGTGCAATGCATTTTTTTCAGGCTTATACTGGCTGTACTGTTTCTGCAATTTAGCTATTTTTACTATAGATAAGCATCCAGTGCCCCCGAAATATGAAGAAAGTTGCTACGACACACTCCAACTTCAGGAGGGTTGTATTACCCCCCGAACTCAATTTTAGCGTGGTTTTATCGCCCTTTTGTGCTGATGTGGCACCTTGCGTGAAGTTAAACATCTTAGACGTGCGAAGGACTGCTATGTGCCACGTCAGCTAAAAAGGTTCAAAAATACGCTAAAATTTAGTTCAGGAAGTGCATCGTAACAAATTTGGTCATAGTTCAACGGGTACTAGATGCTTCTCATTTTATTGTCAAACTATTTCACTAGTTCAGCGGTTTGGTGTTTTTATTTGCCTATAATACATCGGAATGTGTATAACAGGGAGTACAATAAGCAAATAGTGTTAGTGCACATTCAGATCTCGCTATAACAGTCATCTCTATAAAATGTCACTATTACGGTCAAACTTTTCTTGTAATCGACTTTTATGTATTGTATAGGGGTGTCCATAGGTCGGGTTGGTTCGGTTTTTCATTAAAATATAATCAAATCAATAATGTCAGTTTTCTAAATCTATAAACCAAATTAAACCAATATACAATCGATTTTTATATTTCGGTTTTAATCGATTTTTTTCGATTTTTTTGTTTTTTCGATTTTTTTTCTCGGTTTTTTTACAATTATAATGTGATTGAAGAAAAAATTAAATATTTTTACTAAAAAGATTAAAAAAAAAAAAAACAATGGTCATAGAGTAGTTCCAATTAAAATTAAGTTGGCAAATTACTAAGACGTTTAAACTACTATCTCTCAAAGTAATATTATGTGGATATTCAGTGGTTCAATTTGTAAGTCACTAGTCACAATAGCTTGTCTGAAAGTTTCTTTCACATAAAATGTGAGCATAAAGAAGAATGAAGAATTGGAGACAACTTATTAAAAATTTAACTCCATAAAATAATTAACTATAACATAATTTCATAAGAAAAAAGAGAGAAGAGAAATAAACCTAAATTAAAACTTGACGAATGAGGAGAATGAGAAAAGTAAGATGAGGAAATAATGAGAACTCTCTGAAAACTTGGAAAGTAAAATTTAAAATGAAGCAATGAAGAGTTATAGATTTTTATATTAATATTGGGTTTTGTATTAATCTGTTACTAATGGATAAATATTAGGGAAAAGGACAACAATAGCACTTAAAACTAAAATAATATCATAAAAATAACACTCAAAATTAAATACCATATAAATAGCCACAAACTAATTTCACTAGCCAACCTTCACTGTCATACGCTTAAACATAATTGAAAATGTCGTTAAAGTAACTTTCCCTTTCTTTCTTTCCTTTTCATTCACAATTTCCTTTCCATTCAAACTCCCAAACCTCCATTCTTTTACCTTTTTCGATACTTCAATTAATCTTTCTTATTCCATAAATTTTGTATAAAATCTCCAAAAATCTGCATTCAATTAGCTTCTTATAATTTTTTCTCATTGTAAATTTGCTCAAAATTGATACAAAATAATGACTTCAACTTCAGTTTTAGTTTCAATAATGATAAAATACGGAGGTCAGTGGATATAAAAGAGTATCAACTGAGTATAAGAATTGCATGTGCATGCAAAGAATTCCCTCTTCCTTTTTAAAAAAGTATATCAATGTAGTATAAAAGTGTATCAATGTGACATAAAAATGTATTAAATAGGTATAAAGACTGTATGCATCCATAGGTTCCCCTTTTTTTTTTTTTTT
>NC_061120.1:215992688-216040404 GCF_002878395.1 Capsicum annuum | reverse complement strand
TATAAAGACTGTATGCATCCATAGGTTCCCCTTTTTTTTTTTTTTTTAAAAAAGTGTATCAATGTGGTATAAAAGTGTATCAAACTGGTATAAAAGAGTATCAATTGGGTATAGAGACTGTATGTGCATACAAAGGTTCCCCTTCTCTCTTTTAAAAAATGTGTATCAATCTGGTATAAAAGAGTATCTATTGACATATTTTTTTTTTTTTTATCTTTACATGCATCAAAACATCTCTGACTCACCGTGATTGAGTCAGCCTCTAAGAAGAACATCTCCGACTCATCGTGATTGAATCAGCCTCTGAGAAGAACATGGACCAAGACATGACTTTTCTCTTACCTTGAGACCTCATTATTTTATTTTTTTCTTCTTCAAGTTTAAAGAACTATGACATTGCTTCAAGTACAAACCTGTATGTAATGATTCTGTAAAATAATCATCATTAACAATAAATTTGAGGTCAAAATTGACCGCTTTACCTGTTAATTTTAACTTTCCTTTATTTTCTATTTTTTGCTTCATGTTCATAGTTTTCAATGCTCCAATACAAGAAACAACAAATCAATTTTTGATATTGATCATAAAATACAGTAGATTGATCGATGCATAATAGAGGAGAAAAAAAGAAAATTTGAGAAAGTATATTTAGAAAAGAAAAGTGATTTAAGAGTAACAACTATAAAGAACATTTAATTTCCTTAATTGTGTAAGTAGAGTGGTTTTGGGTCAAGTGGCTAAAAAAAGGAAATAAATTGGGCCGACTGGCTCCAATTGTCCATATTTTCATAGTGTGGGTCATTTCTTTTTAAAATGATCAGTTCATGTCCTTTTCCCTAAATATTATAACTAAAGACCCAAGAATATATATATATATTTTGAATATAAAAAAGTTATAAAAGTAGATTATAAGTAATATTTTTTTACGTATAAAAAATTAAAATTATATATGTATTATGTCGGTTCGGTTTAGGTTCGGTTTGATTTTATTTTTGCTACTATCAAACTAAACCAAGAATGATCGGTTTTTTTCTTTGAACACCAAACCAATCAAACCAAATCATAAGTCGGTTTTTTTCCTCGGTTTGATTTGATTCATCGATTCGGTTTGACTTAAAGGTTCGGTTTGTACACCCCTAGTATTATTGTATAATAATATTTCACTATAACAATTAAAAATTATTTCGACAAATAATGTAGTTATAGAGAGGTTTGACTGCTATTATGCTGGTCCTATAGGTCCTATGGGGAAAAGAAATCAAAACATTCGAATTTCTTGAATTTTAGGGGTGCTTACGCTTTGATTTGAGTTAACCTTTTTTGAAAAAAAAATTAAATTAAATCATTTTTGTCATTTTTAAAATATTGAAATTAAATTAAACTAGGTCAATTTTTTACTGGTTCAACTTTGTCATAAATTTTCGGGAACTTTTAAGTATGTGACACTTGCTAACAAACGCATTTTCATCGATTATTTTCTAGCAAAATGTTACTATGCTTTTTTGAAAAATTATTTCATTATTGTGAAAATTGTAGGGGTTATCCATACGAATTATTTCAATTTACTGAAATTGTTTGTGGAGATTTACTTGTTTTTTTAATTCACTCTTATTTTTTTTCCCACAAAATTTTAAAAATAACTCTAATTTTTATTCATGGTCAAACACAAAATCGACTTTAACTCAACTCTAACTCTAGAAAATTATTATTTTCACGGCCTAACGGATATACTTTTGAACTGATGTTATATTACTATAGTTAATTTGGTTTGATTATTTTTATTTAAAATCAAAATTAAATCAAATAAAGCAAAATTGTTTCCTTTTCCTAATAGATCACATAATCCATTTTGGTTCCAAGAATTATTCACTTCTTATTATCTTATTTTTGTTAGGTAGTTTACGTAAAGATTTTTACTTGCTTTCCTAGTTGTAAAAGATTTCTAATTTATTTGGTTAATATTTATTTATTTATTTATTTATTACCATAAGAGTAATTCGAATCTCATTCTATTTAGAATAGATTCTCTTTATATAGAGAGGTAACTTTGTGGTAAAAACTTACATGCACCCGATGTATACACCAAATTAATATTTTTTAGTTGATTAATTATGGTTATGAACTTTAAATTCAAACACATGGCATGCATGTATTGGCTTGGTGTATACACCGAGTGGGTATAAGTTTTTTCCTCCTAACTTTGTTCTATATACATAGAGGTTGGTTCAGTAGTTTAAGGTCGATAGGCAGAAGATGGAGCAGAGGATGAGGAGGAAGAAGACGGAGATGAGCATGAGGAGGAAGAGGATGGAGCAGCAGTTTACTCCGGAGAGGAAGGAGATGGAGGAGGAGTTGTCGAAGATGAGCATAATGAGGGAGATGGAGGAGCAGTTCGCGTTGGAGAGGGACAAGAAGGTGCATGAGTTGGCTTCTATAACTACGATGACACAGGAGGGGGAGAAGAAAAAGATGGTGCACGACACTCTCTTGTTGACGCGGTTCATGCTGATTGATGAGCATTATGATGTTCGCGTTGAAGGAAGGGAGATCATATATAAACTTAGCAAGGCGGCTGGTTTGTCTGTTATGGTTGATGCTTTGCTTAGCAATGTGCACAGCGTTGATGAATCTGACAGGATCATCGATGTTCAGTGTTTTTGCATTGTTGCATCTGCGCTTGGTGTTGCTGGTCTGTTGCCGTTCCTGAGAGAAGTTTGTGACAGCGCGAAGTCTTGGCAGGCTCGTCATACAGGTAGTATGATTGTTCATCAGATGACGATTTTTGTTGGTCGTGCTGTTGTTCCACATTTGAGGTCGTTGGTGGAAACTATTGGACGTGGTCTCAACGATGATATCAAGAAGGTCAGGACAACTACAGCTCTTGCTCTCGCGGTTCTTGCTCAAGTTGCTGCACCGAATGACATTAATAGTTTTGATTCTGTTCTGAAGCCCTTATGGAAGGGTGTCAGATCACATCGTGGCGATGATCTGGCTACCTTCTTAAAGGCTATAGGCTTTATCATTCCGCTCATGAATGCTGTCGACGCCAGCTACTACACCAGAGAAGTTATGGTGGTTCTTATTCGTGAGTTTCAATCACCTGACGTAGATGTGAAGGTTTTGAAGCAGTGCATGAGTACAGAAGGCGTGGAGCCAGATTACCTCCCCGAGTTCTTCAGTAACTTTTCGTTTAGAAGAAGGTTTTTGGACCACAGAAACTACAAGCAACTTGTCGAAACCACTGTGGCGATGGCACGCAAAGTTGGTGTTGCTGATATAGTTGCGCGAATCGCTCAAGACTTGAAAGATGAGAGTGATGTACTATACAAGATAATGGTCATCAAGACTATTGAGAAGGAGTCTCCAATGAAGTAAAATGCATATTAAGATGGACATGAAGTCATCAATGGAGTAATATACTTTTACTAAATTTTTGCTTCTCATTGACTCATAGTTAATAGCTATCAGCTTCTAATATTCACTTTAGATTACATGAACTCAAGCTTAAAAGAGTTATGGTTGAGTTCAAGCCTTGGAAACAGCCTCTGGCAGAAATGCAAGATAAGACTGTGTACGATACACCCTTGTGGTAGGGCCCTTTCCCGGACACCGCGCATAGCGATAGCTTTAGTGCACCGAGCTGTCCGTTTTTTAAGCTTAAAAGAGTTATGTTCTTTACTTTTGGTCAGTATCAAGTGATGTTTAGTTTTAATATAGTTACACTACTAAAGGACTTGATAAAAAAATTTCCAATGAATTTTTCTTTTGTACAAAAAAATTTAAGAGAGCGCGTCCTTGATAATTGCGTCGTTCTCTCAGCCATATGAATAGTTGAATGTGTTCAACGACGCTTGGTCTTATCATAAGATGTGGATCATTCAAGCCACATTAGCATGTACTCCTCCTATTCGATTCCATGCGATTCAATCGTTCTACGTAAGTTGTGAGGGCTCTCGGCCATATGATATGAATAATTGAATGTGCGCAATAGTAACAATAAGATACCCAATGTATTTATACAAAGTACATAAAAACAACAACATACCCAATGTATTTCTACAAAGTGAGATCTTGTACTGCAATGAAAAAAATAAAATATATTTTAAAAATTTAAATATCTTATATAAGAATATACATATAATTAATATTCCTTCCGTTCCAAAATAGTTGACCTCCTTTTAAAAATACTAGTCAAATGTACACGCTTTGCACGTGTGCTTTATGTCAAGCCATATGTGAAGTATTAATATCTTGATCGTCTCCTATGATGTGAACTATTACATCACGGATAATAACAAAAACAACAGATAGTAATAGCTCAGGAACCACAACAAAATAAGTTTATTAAATCTAACCTTTACACAAAAAATTGAGAAAATAAATTGATTAAATCTAACCTTTACACAAAAATTCCTCAAAGCCTGACCGAACATTCATCTACCACTATAAACTCAATAAAATAATACGATAATTGAAATATCATAACAGTGAGATTAAATCCTAACCTTAAGAAAAATCCTCAAAGTCCGATCACACGTTAATCTATCACTTGAAAAAACAACAAATAATAACAAATCAGAAACTACTGTATTCGAGAATATTACAACAATATCATCAAACATAACCTTAATGCAAAATTTTCAAATTCCGACTAAATATTCATTACAACATAGACTTGAACATAACAGAAACTACAATAAAATAATACGATAATCGAAATATTAGAACAATACAATTAAACCTAACCTTTTGTGATTGTAGATGACATCTTTAGAACTCATAAAAAAAAATTATTATAAGAATATCTCCACAAACAAATTTTACATGGTGGAAGTTATTATTTATTGTAGAAAAAAAGAATTTTCCAACACTTTTTTCTTATAAAAAAGAATTACGTCGTAATCAAGAGAATATTATTATGTTCTTTCAATACTATCTTTATTATTTAAATGACTAAATAAAATATATATATTCAAAATATAATTAATAAGATTAATTTAATAAAACAAACACCTACAAAAATATCAAAAAAAAAATCCATTTGCTTCTACTTTTCCTTGGTCGGGTCGGGTCGGATAGTCCAATAGCCCATATCCTGAGCCGACCCTGGAAACTTTCATATTCAATAGGGATCCTTCATTGTACACTTATCGCACTTTTGCTCTCCACAAAATTCCTAAAACCCCACCGCCTCCACTTCGCATCGCCGGCGACGAACAATACAGGTAAATCAAAATCCCTAAATCCATTAATTTTTCATTAAATTCGAATTAATTTGCTATTAATCGTATAATTTGTTCATTTTTCCAGCTTAATTTGGTCGTATAAATCTCCAATTAGGGTTAGGGTTTTTGAAATTTTTGAGTAAAAGTTCAATTGAGCAAAATGGATGATGAGATTCAGAAAACGCAAGAAGACAGAAAGAAGATGGAGCAAGAGCTCGCATCCATGAATGCAGTGACTTTTGATACTGATTTTTATAGTTCGAATAAATTTGAGGGTTATGAGAAATCGATACCGGTTAACGATGACGATGATAATTTCGATACGGAGAATGAGGTTGCGAGGAAGATGGCATCGTTTACTGCCCCGAAACAGTTTTTTAAGGAGGTTCCGAGGGGTGGAGGGGAGGAAGAGGAGGTTAGTGGGTTTAATAAGCCGAGTAAGATTATTGATAGGGAGGATGATTATAGGAGGAGGAGGTTGAATCGGGTGATTAGTCCGGAGAGGAATGATCCGTTTTTGGATAAGACGCCAGGCCCAGAAGTGAGGACGTATGCAGATGTTATGAGGGAGGAAGCGTTGAAGAGACAGAAGGAGGAGTTGATGAAGGAGATTGCGAAGAAGAAGAAGGAAGAGATGGAGAAGGCAGCGGATGGTAGGGATATTAAGGAGAAGGAGGTTGTTGAGAAGCCAGTTCAGAAGAGGAGGAATAGGTGGGATCAGTCGCAGGATGAGGGTGGTGTTAAGAAGGCGAAAACTGGGTCGGATTGGGATATGCCTGATTCAACCCCTGGGATTGGGAGGTGGGATGCAACCCCAACACCTGGGAGAGTTGGGGATGCAACGCCTTCGGTTAAGAAGAATAGGTGGGATGAGACGCCTACGCCTGGGAGAGTTGCTGATTCAGATGCTACACCTGCTGGTGGTGCTACTCCAGGTGCGACACCAGCTGGTATGTCGTGGGATGCTACACCGAAGTTGGCAGGGCTTGCTACTCCGACACCTAAACGACAGAGGTCAAGGTGGGATGAGACTCCAGCTACTATGGGAAGTGCAACTCCCATGCCAGGTGCCACCCCCACAGCAGCTTATACACCGGGTGTTACGCCACTTGGGGGTGGTGAACTAGCTACACCAACTCCTGGTGCCATTAATTTGCGTGGTCCGCTTACTCCAGAACAATACAATTTGATGAGGTGGGAGAAGGACATTGAAGAGAGAAATCGACCCTTAACCGATGAGGAGCTTGATGCAATGTTTCCTCAGGAAGGTTATAAAATTTTGGATCCTCCAGCATCCTATGTTCCCATCAGAACGCCTGCCAGGAAGCTTCTTGCCACACCAACTCCTATGGGGACTCCGCTGTATTCTATTCCTGAGGAAAATCGGGGTCAACAGTTTGATGTACCAAAAGAAATGCCAGGTGGTTTACCATTTATGAAGCCGGAGGATTACCAGTATTTCGGTTCTTTGTTGAACGAGGAAGATGAAGAGGAGTTGTCTCCGGACGAGCAGAAGGAGCGAAAGATTATGAAGCTTCTTCTCAAGGTTAAAAATGGCACGCCCCCTCAGAGGAAAACTGCTTTGAGACAGCTCACTGATAAGGCCAGAGAATTTGGTGCTGGGCCCCTATTCAACCGAATTCTGCCATTGCTCATGCAACCTACACTGGAAGACCAAGAAAGGCACTTGCTGGTTAAGGTTATTGATAGGGTACTCTATAAATTGGATGAATTGGTTCGCCCATATGTGCACAAGATTCTTGTTGTGATTGAACCTCTGTTGATTGACGAAGATTATTATGCTCGTGTTGAAGGAAGGGAAATCATATCTAATCTTAGTAAGGCAGCGGGTTTGGCGACTATGATTGCTGCCATGCGTCCAGATATTGACAACATTGATGAATATGTCAGGAACACAACTGCTCGAGCTTTTAGTGTTGTTGCATCTGCACTTGGTATTCCTGCTCTACTGCCGTTCTTGAAAGCAGTTTGTCAGAGTAAGAAGTCTTGGCAGGCTCGTCATACAGGTATTAAGATTGTTCAGCAGATTGCTATTCTTATTGGTTGTGCCGTTCTTCCACATTTGAGATCTTTGGTGGAAATTATTGAACATGGTCTTAATGATGAGAACCAGAAGGTCAGGACCATTACAGCTCTTTCTCTGGCTGCTCTTGCTGAAGCTGCTGCACCGTACGGTATTGAGAGTTTTGATTCCGTCTTGAAGCCCTTATGGAAGGGTATTAGATCACACCGTGGCAAGGTTTTGGCTGCCTTTTTAAAGGCTATAGGTTTCATCATTCCTCTTATGGATGCTGTATATGCCAGCTACTATACCAAAGAAGTTATGGTTGTCCTTATCCGTGAGTTTCAATCACCTGATGAGGAGATGAAGAAAATTGTGCTGAAAGTGGTTAAGCAGTGTGTGAGTACAGAAGGTGTGGAGCCGGATTACATCCGACAAGACATTCTTCCAGAGTTCTTTAGGAACTTCTGGGTTAGAAGAATGGCTTTGGATCGCAGAAACTACAAGCAGCTTGTTGAAACCACTGTGGAGATAGCAAACAAAGTTGGTGTTGCTGATATAGTTGGGAGAATTGTTGAAGACTTGAAAGACGAGAGTGAACCATACAGGAGAATGGTCATGGAGACTATTGAGAAGGTGGTTGCAAATCTTGGTGCATCTGATATTGATTCTCGATTAGAAGAGCTGTTAATTGATGGAATCCTTTATGCCTTCCAAGAGCAAACCAGTGACGATGCCAATGTGATGCTTAATGGGTTTGGTGCTGTTGTAAATGCCCTTGGCCAAAGGGTTAAGCCGTATCTTCCTCAGATCTGTGGTACAATAAAATGGCGACTGAACAACAAGAGTGCAAAGGTGAGACAGCAAGCTGCTGATCTGATATCCAGAATTGCGGTTGTTATGAAGCAGTGTGGGGAAGAACAACTAATGGGTCATCTTGGTGTTGTCTTGTATGAGTACTTGGGAGAAGAATACCCAGAGGTGTTAGGATCTATATTGGGGGCTCTGAAGGCTATTGTGAATGTTATTGGTATGACTAAAATGACTCCTCCAATTAAGGACCTGCTTCCTCGGTTGACCCCCATTTTGAAGAATCGTCATGAGAAAGTCCAGGAGAATTGTATTGACCTTGTTGGTCGAATTGCTGATCGTGGTGCTGAATTTGTTCCTGCAAGGGAGTGGATGAGAATTTGTTTTGAGCTTCTTGAGATGCTTAAAGCCCACAAGAAAGGTATCCGCCGAGCAACAGTGAACACATTTGGGTATATTGCTAAAGCCATTGGACCTCAGGATGTGCTCGCAACATTGTTAAACAATCTTAAGGTGCAGGAACGTCAGAACCGTGTCTGCACCACTGTCGCAATTGCTATTGTTGCAGAGACCTGTTCTCCCTTTACAGTCTTGCCTGCCTTGATGAACGAATATCGTGTGCCCGAGCTTAATGTCCAGAATGGTGTCTTGAAATCCCTCTCCTTCCTTTTCGAGTACATTGGAGAAATGGGTAAGGACTATATATATGCTGTGACTCCATTACTTGAAGATGCTCTTATGGACAGAGATCTTGTACATAGGCAGACTGCTGCCTCTGCTGTGAAGCACATGGCTCTTGGAGTTGCTGGTCTTGGATGTGAAGACGCACTTGTCCACCTTTTGAACTATGTGTGGCCCAACATTTTCGAGACTTCTCCACACGTGATCAACGCAGTCATGGAAGCCATTGAAGGAATGAGGGTTGCACTGGGAGCAGCCGTAGTCCTTAACTATTGTCTACAAGGGTTGTTCCATCCAGCCAGGAAGGTCAGGGAGGTTTACTGGAAGATTTACAACTCGCTCTATATCGGCGCTCAGGATGCCCTTGTAGCTTCTTATCCTATTCTGGAAGATGAGGAAAGCAATGTCTACAGTAGGCCTGAACTGAACATGTTCATTTAGATATTGGCCGCTTATAGCTGCTTTGCCATTTTTCGGCGTTTTCCTGTTCCAGCAGTAGCATCTCTTGTTTTATGCTATACTTGCGGTGGCAGCTTGATGTTCGGGTTGTTTGTATTCATGGCATAAAGCTCTTCTTAGAGATGATGTATCTTATATTCTAAATTGCGCGATAGACTTGCTCTGTTTTCCTGCCTTTCTAAATAGCATATTGCTTAGCTTTTATCTGAACAAGGAATAAGAGTTTGTATGAAGTGCTTTGCGAGTTTTTTTTTTTTATTTGGTTGTGTTGGCTGTACTCAGAATGTTTTTTGTTTCAAACCAAATTTTCAGCTATTTTTCTTAATATTATTTCCACCGTCATTAATATCAGGTGAATTATTTTTACTCAATCTATTCGAAATAAAGAATCTCGTCTTGAACAATAAATATGAGTATATTGTCGTTTTTAATATATCTCAAGTGAGTTTGTGTGTACTTTTTCACTAGTTTTATAGAATACTTATTTATCTTTCACTAGTACAAGTAAATTTGAAAAGAAGTGGTAAAATTGGCGATTAAAAATCAATTATTTGTTTCGTTGGCTTCAAACTGTCTATTGTGATTTCTTTTACACATTGCTCAAAAAAAACATTAATTAAAATGAGTATTTTACTGCTTTATTTCTAAACAATCATAATATTACGCATGCTTAAAGTACTCATAATTTTCAAAAAATAACAATTTCCAAGAGTGAAATATGAAAAAGTAAATAGTTTTATTTTGAAAATATTTTTTGGGCCATTATATAACATATGGGTAAAGGCATCACAATTTTGTTTATTTTCTACTTTTCATTCCTTTTTTTTTTTTTGGGTTAAAGTTTTCATTCATATAAATATTGCTGTAATAATAGTCTTCTTATCCATAAAACAAACTCAAAACTGGAGACATGGCTCTCCTTATCTTCACCACTACAACTCCCTCAGTTCTTCTCTCCTCTTCCTCTGCTTCACTAGCTTCTGGATTCCCTACTTCCCAATGTAAGTATTCCCTCCGTCTCATTTTATGTGTCGTCATTTACTTTTTAATCCGTTAAAAAAAAAAATGTCATCTTTTCATAGCAGGTAATTATTTAATGGCAACGTCCCATTTCATACTTACTGGGTCTCACTTAATAAGAAAAGAAAATTAAAAAAGTACTGTAAAATTTAAGATGGACAATTTTGTAAACTTTATAAAGTTCATTTCTTAAACTTCGTGCCCGGTCAAAACGCGACACCATGAAATGGGACCGAGGGAGTATTATTATTACTGACATTCTTGATTGAATACTCCCCTAAGTGTAATAATAATAATATATGTGTTATTTGAGATATTGAGTGGTGGGTAATTCTTGAAATCTTGTTTTAAGGGATTTTGAGTTCTTGGTCATTATAGTTGACTGGGTTGTACTTTTGCTTACTCCAATATATGTTGTTGAAATTTTTGTTGTTTTTCAACCTGTGTTTTGGGTTTTTGTGCTTCTGCATTTGTCTAGTTCTGAAACTTTAGTTGTTTCCTTGCTATTGACATTCCTTTTGAGTCGAGGGTCTATCGAAAACAGCTTCTGTACCCCACAAAGGGGGTGGTAAGGTCTCGGTACATCCTACCGTCCTCAGACTCCACTTGTGGGATTATATGGGGTATGTGTTGTTGTTAGTTGTTTCCTTGCTATGTATGTGATTTGGAATGATCATCTTTTTTGCCCATTTGGGTGCCGAATGGGCAAATGCGAAGCTTTTGTTATCATGTTTTTTTGGTATTCTTTAAAGAACAAATAATTTGGTTTTGAAATGAACCTTAGACTATTAGAGAAACTGGGTACAGAAGACTCATGTAGCTGAACACAACTAATTCGGAATTGATCTTCGTCTTTATGTATGAAATTACATCCATATAGAGAATGGATGAGCGAGCCCCTTCAACTTCGAAGCAGCTGCCTTTGTACTTCCCTCCGTAAGAGAGGTAGGAAAAAGAAAGAGATTAGATAACTATAGAGAAGATTCAGATCCAACCTGTATACTCACAAGCTCTTGATGGCCGATATCCACCTTCACCCTATTTTACTCTCCTAAGCCTCCAGCTTGGGCATGGTGAAGCAAGGGTTTAGTGAGATAGACCCCGATCTCGATAGTAAGAGTTAGTAGTTTCTTCAACTACTCTAAAGGACGAGTTGCTCTTAGAGTTAGGGAGCGAGTTCAATACGCTGGATAAGAAGCATAGTATACGAAAGCAAACACTAGAGCAAAGGGCTATAATAGGAAGAGGTAGGCTCGGATTCCTGGTATAGCTATAAGAAAGACAGTGGAGCTAAATAGAGGTACGCTGTATTCTTTGATGAACCAGATATTCCTCTCCAGAGCCCAAATTTACTTGCACAGCGGAAGATTTCAATAGGCCTAGGGTGTGGGAAGAGTCTGCAACAAAATCAATTGAATAGACAGATAAATCTGGTAAGCCTATCGATTCAAGCAACTCCGACTAGTTTAGGCGTTGTCTTCTAGACTTCTAAAAGCGGGTGGTTTTAAGTCCAGACCACTATTCTTATTACAGAGTGTAAGTAGCCAACAAGTAGGTTAGCCAACTGGTGAATCAATATGCTTTGCTCCTGCCTTCATTTCTAGAGGAAATTCTAACATGGAAGGGTAGTTGAAGCTTTTTAGTTGTTTTGTATAGCATACTTTGTCGGCCCTTGGTTTTTCTTTTCGGTTCTTTTCCGTCAGAGCACGAATACCCTAGACCAACTACGGGAAGGGTCAAAATGTGCGAAAAATTACAAAAATGACCTAGAGGGTCATTATATCATCCAATACAAAAAGGACTTCTGTCCTCAAAAGTCAACGAATAGAAGTACTGAAGGCTCGAAAACGTGAGGATATCTAGACGGCATGTCCTGCTCGGTCTCCGTAGTTGATTGGAGAGCCGAGAGGCGGGGTGGAGTGGGGGGTTAGGGTCTACATTTTGCATTTTATTGGAATATAACTGTTCATCACTAGTATGCCTTTTATGTGATTGGATTAATTGATGAAGTCCATCCCTTTTCTAATGATGCATTTTTCTTTTAGGTATTCCATCAATTTTAATCTTTAATTTTGTGCACATATATCATTTGACTATCCCAAACATATGATATGTTCATAATACATGAATATGAAAGTGTACTTCAAACAACAATTCAGTGACTGATATAAAGTCTATATCTTGGAGAAAATAGGTCAAAAACCGGGACATGATGTTGGCTTACTTCTTTTCTAAATATATATCAATTCTTGGAGATCAGAAAGGGAAAGAAATAGAAAGAATATGCTTGATTCTCTTTCTGGTTGTTGATGTAGCCACACTCTAAAAAGGTTTCTGAATGTCGTCGTAATCTGTTCTGTATTAGCTTCCAGGTTCTGCAACAATCACATTACCCTGACAGCAAAGTCCTATGGCAGTGGTAATATTCAAGCACCTTTTGTCTTCAAAAGGAGAGGTGCATTGATTGCTAAGGCGGCTGCTGATGTTGATGGTGTCGGTTCTGATAGTCCTGAGCCTTCACCGGAAAAGAATGAGGGAAGTGTGCCTGTTGAGAATCTCCCCCTGGAGTCTAAGCTTCAACAAAAGCTTGAACAGAAGATGAAAATGAAGTTGGCGAAGAAGATTAGACTACGGAGGAAGAGACTCGTTAGGAAGCGCCACTTAAGGAAGAAAGGACGGTGGCCACCTTCAAAGATGAAGAAGAACAAGAATGTCTAGGCTTAACCTGGAATGTCTTGCAAGTTTACGTGCTTTCTGGTATTCCTTCTAATATCGAAATACTGTAACCTTTAAGATCATTATCTTCAATCTGTACCTGATATTTTTTTGAAATTAATTAGATTCTTTCCCAATTTGTTTCTTGATTTTTGATGGATTATGTTCTTTGTTGAACTGTTTCTGATGTTGTGGAGTTCCCTTTTGCTGCCCTTGCCCTTCTGTTTTGTTTTGGAAGCTATGTATGTAGGATCAATTGGAGGTTTTAGTGGAAAGATGGCTTCAGCTCCCTTTTAGCGCGTTGAAAAGCTCTACGGATGAAGTTGGTTCTCTCTCTTATTGAAGGTTATCCTTCTCATTGTCACCACTAAGTTTATGGAACAAAGAAAGTTGAATTTCCTACTGCCTTTGTTGTGTCATTGAGTCTTGAACAGACATGGTGACTATAGAGTATAAGCATTGCGATATCCTGTTGCACACATTGGTAGCTCTGGAAATTGTTACTAATTATCCCAAGAACTTTGGTCTAGTGGTAAAGAGTGCAGTGCGCGATGGATGAGTTAAATGCATCGTAAACAAAAGCCTAGTATTTAAGCGGGAAAGAATAGAGCCCGGAGCTTGTCTTCTGGTTCTAGTCTTCTAGATGTATATCACAATTTGCAGGATAAATCTGTACTCCAACTCCACCTATTCAATTATGGGCTGACAGTAATAAATCTGTGGATGCTCAAGCTATGTAAGTCAATTACTTTGATCCAGGTCTATATGTCCTGGAGAATTGTCATGGAGCAGTAAATTTGGATAAATTGACTGATGAGGAGAACAAAAGCAAAAGGAGCAACTCCACTCACTACTATAGTGCATTTTTATCAAATCAAAGTCCAGAAAGTGCCTTTATATACAGTATGTGGTTGGCAAGAGTTTGCTTGCAAGTGCTCACACATCAGCCTCATCAGTGGCAAGATTGAGTGCTCCTTTCACTATTTGGACTATAACTTTCTTCAGATTAACAAACCCAGAGGTTGAATATACAGAAAAACATTTGAGGTAACATGTTGAAAGACACATGGGAATAAGGGGAACTTCATGGCAAGAAGACAGTAAGGGTGAGATACTCATTAAATATGGCTAATTTTACATACATTTTGCCAAAAGATCAGAGTAGGCCATGGAAAATTACATTTCTCAGTATAGTCTCAACTCTCTGACAGACAAATAGTCAGACTAGAGTGTCACCCCTAAGAATATTGAACTTGCAGAGGGGACAGGTCGCGTTGATCCTTAGCCATTTGCTAATGCATCCATGGTGGAAATGATGATTGCATGGAAGAACACAAAGTTCTACCCCATCCACATATTTATAGAGGCAGATGCAACACTCCTGTGTAGCAAAACAATATTCACATGAAAAGTTAGCTTCTCGTGGTAAAAAGACGATACAAAAGAACACAGTTTGATATACAATGAGAGCTATCCATGTGCGAGCTTTGCTTATATTGACAGTTACAAGTTCGAATAAAGTAGGAGATTGTAGGTTGACTGATAACCAGTGTAAAACTAGTCAATTTACGGTGAATCCTCAACAACAACAACAACATACTCGGTATAATCCCACAAGTGGAGTCTATGAAGGGTAGGATGTACGCAGACCTTACACCTACTTTTGTAGGGTAGGGTTAGAGATGCTGTTTCCCGATAGACCAGACATATAGTTGATATCAGTAGCAAAAATTTTGGCGATTTCTTTCAGAAGCATGATGAGAAATTGGTATAGGTTCAATAAAGAAAGATGGATCATCTCGCTTTCTTCCAAAGATATGACTCAAAGTACTCAAGGAATAACAGTTCGATGAATGGGATATCTTATCAAAAAGAGAATTTTGAGATTTTGGAACATAAAAGAATACACATACTTACGTTTAGAGAAAATCTATATTGCAGCAATGTCCAGTAAAGAAGGAATAACAGTTCGATGAATGGGATATCTAATCAAAAAGAGCATTTTGAGATGACTTCGGAACATAAAAGAACTCACGTATTTACGTTTAAAGAAAATTACACACTATAGTGACCTCACCAACTATATCTGAGAAAATCCAGATTCCTTCATTCAGTGATCTCAAACCAACTCATAGTAGGATCTTCATTCTCAATTACTTCATAAATTCCCTCAATTACGATGAAAGTTTTCTCGCCTCTCCATGTTTATATTTCCAGAGTCTCTAAATTTTGTCTCTTCTCAATTTCAAATAATAATTTAAACAGTGTACTTTCCTCAAAACTTACAATCTTATTCTTATTTCAAATTTGGCAAACACGAGAGTGCACAGCAACAACATACCCAGTGTGATCCCACAAGTGGGTCTAGGGAGGGCAGGGTGTACGCAGACCTTACCCCTACCTTGTGTGAGGTAGAGAAGTTGTTTCCAATAGACCCTCGGCTTTAACAAATACAAGAGGAAAAACCATAGTGAAAATACGGTAGAAAAGTACTGACATCCAAAATAGTGAAGATAGCCTAAGTAAGAGAAAAAACACGAGTGCACAAGAGAAGAATAATAGCAAAATCAGAGGAAAAGATTGAAATGGAGGAAAAGTGAGAAGACATGCTTACAGAATCATCTGGTTGAAGAGCAAGCTCAGGTACAGAGTCAATACTGTTGAACTGTGATATTAAGTGATCTTCTCCCGTCTTCATGTTTACAAGGTTCTCTGAAGTATTAGGTTGACCATATCTATACTTGGGAAGAGTCTTGATATCACTTTCAGATGCTCCATCTCCAAGTCTCATGCAATATGCAACTGTTGTGATAAATGGAAAGAAACAAAAGAGCGCGAAGAAGACTACACATGCCATCGCAATGCAAAAGATCATAAAGAACACATCAAATGCTAGGAAAACAACTGATAACCTGCAAAATTGAAGGATATTGTTATTTAAGCTAACAAACATACTCGTACTTTAAGTCTCCCCACCCTCATCCTGAATCCCAACATACACACGCATACGCATATTTTAAAAAGCAAATAAAACTAGTTTTGCACCCTTACTGTTGAGAAATAAACATAAATGAAGAGGCGGAGCCAAGACCTAAAGCTTATAGTCTGAGATTATAACCTTTTAAGTTACCGGGTTCTGACATAATAGTTTGTACATATTAAATGAATTTCTTAAGACAAATACTAAGTTTGGACCAAAGTTATTAGTTACTAGTTCGGCTAAACCAGTACCTTAAACACTACCCCCACCCCTGCATAAATGTGTCAATGGAAAGTAAACATACAGCGAAATAACAATCACCACTTAATATCTTCAGCTTTATATAACCTTGCATATTTTGCTTTTTGCTTTTTCATACACTTTTGGGGGATCGGGAGGAAGGGGAAATCATTGCTCACATCAGTAATTATAAAGTAATAAAGCTTAAAATTCTAGAAGCAGGGCTCATACCAGTAAAGACGAGGTGAATCTTGCAGAAGAGCCTGGCCACCCATGACAATCCAGTAAAAGCCAAACACCCACCAGATTGATGAAATCACCGTATTGACTGATTCCAGCCTCTTCATGATGCTGCTAAAAGATAAAATGATGGAAAGTTATATACACAACTGTCATCTTCTAAAAGTGAAAACATTTCACACTCAAAATAGAAAAGGTCAAACAGAATTTTGAGCTTTAGTCCATGAGTTCCAGGACAAAAACAAATCCATACATTGGAAAGTGAAGTAGCATTGAAAAAACGGAGCCACAGCAATTTTCTTTTCTTTCCCTCTCTTGAGCTTTAAGAACAACAAACTAATTGATTTTTTATCCTTCAATCTTCTTCTTCTTCTTCTTCTTTTATTTTATCCTTTTGCGGTGCAAACTAAATATGAAAAAAAAGAGCTTGGGGTATTGATACTTCATGTGAACCACCACAGCTGAATATCGATTCAGTATTATAATTACTCTTTTCCTCTCTATGTTTCCTAGTTAAGATGGAAGATCAAAATCTTAAAGGATATTTCATGCTAGACGCAATGGATGAGAAAAGACTATAAATCAAATGTTCTCCAAAACATCCTTGATCCTTCAAAGGTTGGGCAGAAATGTTTCACATTATAGGTACACTCCATTAGTGAGGCTGCCAGCAAAACATATGAACTGTCTGGAAACTATCAATTCCGAAGATGTCCAAGACCTAGCCATTTTAAACAAGGCTGCAAGGGAGGACAGAGTGTGCCTTCCTGGACCAGCAATTCAAGTACAAGATACAAGACCAAATTTGAGAATCATGCTAATATGAGGTCGACCTTGCCATCAAGAAAAAGAAGGATTGGCTGGGGAGGGGGGAGATGAAGCCTCCAATCTCACCATGCTATTTTTCCTTGTTGAGTTCTTGAGGGTTGATCACAGTATATGCGAGCACTATTGTCATTAGAGCTTTGGTTGATAAGATATATCAATCAATCAACTAACTATGCTCAATCCCAAACTAGTCTAAGGTTGGCTATATAAATCCTCTATGTACAATTGTCCTTTATTGAAGTTCAACGCCCTACTACTAATAACTTGTTTTCAAAGGCAAATTAGGGATCTACAACTAGAGGTTCTAAGTATCACCTATCACTACACAGACAAACGGGTTTATAAACTCCAGGAAATCTCCATAAACTTCACCATTTGAGAAGAAGTCAATAGATTTCCTTACACTAAAAGCCAGCCCCTTTTCTTAAGTTCATTGTGTGTGTGTGTCTATGTATGTGATAAATCATGACCTCTCCTGAGTTATACCTGAAACTTATCAGAGCGGATGAACATTGATTTCCTATGGAGATGTATCAGCAAGATGCCAAATACTAAAGGCAATCATTCTCAATTGATAGTCTTTTAGGAAATAGTGTGATTTCTTAGGAAGACCGACTAAAGCCCATAAAACATCTCAATTCATGCTTATATAATATACGGGCCTGTCTTCACCTCAAATATCTCCTCAGCAATTGCTAAGAAGAGACCCAACAAAGCCGGTACATAGCCTGCTATAGAGTTTTACACGCCTAGTAACATTAACAGAATGGTTCAACCCCACGACCCGCAATCTGTGAGTTGTCTCATGGCACCAGAAAGCAGACAGAAACAACTGTTACTTAAAAGGACATCTGATTGCAACTAGATTTGCTTTTCAATTTACCTATAAAACAGACCACTTTGTATACAAAAGCCATGTTAGTATCCATGAACTAGAAGCTAGACTTTGTTTATCAAATAAATTAATTGATAAAGAATAAACACGGAACTAGAGAATCGTAAATTCAAATGAAGGAAGGATTGTGAAGTTTCTGTCTTTTGATATAGTCACTCCTAGATAGACGTTATCCCCCCATATATATGTGATATGTAACACAAAAATTGGATCTTGTAATAAGCTTTCAAACATTTTGAATTAAAAAAAAATGATATTTCTTCCTCATCTTTGTTAAAGGCATATTATACTGGTATCCAGTTATTCTTCTTTGGAAAGTCAGTAAACTAAGACTGAATGAAATCAGAAACTCAAAGAGAAAAAAGGAAAAATACAATATGCTAGTCAAACTAGGTAGATAGATTTCTAAGGATTTCCTCAATTATGAACTATCCACCCTAGTCCAGAGGCGGAGCCAGGATTTCAACTAAGGGGGTTCAATATTCAAAGAAAACTTAGTTGAAGGGGGTTCAAAACCTACTATAACCACATAAAAAATAATTTTGATCATGTACAAATGGTATATTTTTCCGTCGAAGGGGGTTCGGATGAACCCCCTAACGAAAGGCTAGCTCCGCCCCTGTACCCTACTGCCACACCATCCCAGTCCCCACCCTATAGAGAAACCAAAACTTACTGCAAATAGAAAAACGTAAAGAGGAAAATTTATAGAACAAACCACAGAATATCAGTAAACCATAAAAATGCTACTCCCTCCATTTCAATTTGTTGGTCCTAACTTCTACATCCCTCTTCAGTTCGTTTCAAAATGAATGTCTCTTTCCTTTCTTGGCAACTCTTTAATTCTTGCTTCCCACATGACATGTTTAAACCACAAGACTAAAAGGCATTTTGGTACATTCTATAATATCTTTAGTTTGAGACCACAAGATTCAAAAGTAATGTTTAGTGCCTTAAAACTCCGTACCAAGTCAAAACCAAACAAACAAATTGAAACAGAGAGAGTATAAGAGGAAAAACTAAAGAGAATGACATTTTCCTAGCTTAACATGCAACAAGATTCAAAAGTGTTCTTTAGACAACAAGATTCACAAGTCTTTCTTTACTTCCTTAAACTCTGTGTCAATGTCAAGTCAGAACCAAACAAACAAGTTGAAACAGAGGGAGTACAAAGGAAAAGAGAATGAACATATTCATAGGTAAAGAGTAACATGCAACAAGTCAACTACAAGCAAAGTTTTATCTTTGACAAAAAAATAAACAACTTCCCTGTTCAGAAAGTTACATAAATCATTCAGTCAGATTAACAATAGCTCCAAAAAAATAATTAAAATTTAAACACAATACTAACAACCAAACCCTAAAATCAGCAGAATTGAACTGGAGATTATTACCTGCTATGAAACAATGAAAAAGGAGAAACCCCATCAAAATTCACATCATCAAAATCATCAAAACTCCTCCTTTGAAACTCAACCCAAATAAAACCAACATGCAAGAGACACTGAAGTGCATAACCGCCAATCCAAAGCCTCAATGGAGTAGAAGGCTTTTCTGCAATAGTAGTCAATAACACAAAACAAGAAACAACAACAAATGCCAAATTCCATATAACATCAAGAACTACAATGGGTCTTGAATACCCATAAGAGACCCCACCATCATCATCATCAAAATCAAAACTTTGATGTTGAAGATTGAAACAAGAAGCTAATCTTGTTAAAGAAAATGAAAAAGGGGTACTTAAACCTCTAAAATATCTAGGTTCAAAACCACCAGTTCCACTAACTAAATTTCTTTGCATTTCTTGGTTCATTTTTGTGTAAAGTTTCAATCTTTTTGCTTGTTCAAGTGTTTTTATGAAGTTTATTTTTGGAGGGTGGGGGAGGGGGGGGTGGGTACTTTGGGGTAGTGTGGCGGGGGGGTAAAAGTGATGACTAGCAATTCAATTTCTTTGGAACTCTTAGTCCATTTTTACATAAAGCTTCAATCTTTTGGCTTGTTCAAGTGTTTTTATGAAGTTTATTTTTGGAGTGGGGTGGGTGGGTACGTGGGGGTAGGGTGCGTGGGGCTAAAAGTGATGACTAGCAATTCAATTTCTTTGGAACTCTTAATCCATTTTTGCATAAAGTTTCAATCTTTTTGCTTGTTAAAGTGTTTTATGAAGTTTTTTTATTTTGGAGGGGGTGGGTGATGACTAGTAAGTTTTGGTGAGAGCACTAAATACTAATTATATTTTTTTTTAGAAAAAAAATGCGAAAAATATCTATACTTTGATAAAATTTGAGGTCACGTATTCTGAACTTTGTGAGGGTGCTATGACCCTCCTAGACTATTTTTTATCGTATTTAACTTTTTTTTTTAAATTCTTGATCCATTTTGTATAAAGTTTCAATTTTTTTGCTTGTACAAATGTTTTTATGAATATTGATTTTTTTTGGGGGGTGTTAATTTTGTGGGGGTGTGGGGTGAAAGTGATGACTAGTAGTTATATATTATTGGGGTTTGGAGAGAATGCAAAATGAGCAGAAATTGTGGTAATTTTTGGTAAGTGGCATTGGCACTCTTGTGAGTGGGGGGTCCAATTTTGTCATATTCATAAATTATGAAGTGAAGGAAAAGGAAATGGAAATTTAAGAATGATATAAATGTGAAATTTTTTATCCAAAAATAAGCTCTATATATATATTTGTGAGGTCATAAATAATCTCATTAACGTAAAATGAGAAGTTTAAAGTTATATTATTACTAAATATAAAAAGACTTAATTATTTTTGAGATTGATAAAAAAAAAAGTGTCACATAAATTGAGATTTGAGAATACGTATATAATATGTGCACTAGTACCTTTTTAAGGAAAAAGTAAGGTCTACGTACACACTATTCTTTTCAGATTTTTTTGTAGGCTTATACGAGATATATTATTATTATTATTATTGTTTAATCATATTAAAATAGTCTATAATTTATATATATTAACTAGAAAAATATATAAGGAGTTTGGATGATTAGTTGTGTAAAGATCCAAAAGGAAAAATACCAAAAATAGAAGTTAGATTTACATAATTTCCTCCAAATGTTATTAAGGAGTACTACTTTTGGTCAATTTTTATTCATAGACTCATGAATTTATTAAAACTTTTCCAAAGGAAAAATGAACCAAAGATAGAAGTTGAGTAGCATAATTTGCTCCATCTTTAAGAGAAATATATTAATTTTAAGTTAATTTTGTCTTGTAGAGTAAAAGTGTGAAATCATTAAATTTTTCCATTCAAAAAATTGTTTTTTCTAGTACCAAAATAGTAGTAATGACTTTGATTTCAAATTTGACTATTGTTTTAAAAATGGTGTGAATACTCTAATAGTGCAGGTTTAAGTAGTGAAAGTAATAATGAGATTAGCTTAATTATCTCCACATAAATGCTGAATGAGAAAAAAAAAATTATCTCTATAGATAGAGACATGGGACATGGTTGGATTCATAAGGTTGGGAAAAAAAAAGAAATCTTCAATTTTTTTAAAAAGAATTTATACAGAATGTTATAAATGTATTTACATTACAGTCAATGACTATCAAGATCTAATATCTATTAAGATTTGAAGCATCCGTCTTTTACTCAGACTAGGAGTAAATTTCTCCTATAAATAGAGGGATTTTGTTCATTGTATTTACAATCTTAAGATCTCCCATCCCTCAAGAGAAGAAATAAGAATCACTCTCTCTATTCTCTCTACTCTTCTTCTTTATTCTTTCTTGTTTTATAACACGTTATCAGCACGAGACTCTGCCAGACAAGGTGAGATTATAAATCTGAAGGATTTCAAGGTTAGTAATTTTTTATTTATCTTTCTTTTGCTACTACTAATATAATTATTATTGAATTTGAGAAAAAATAATTGGTTTGGAACCATTTATATTTTAAATTTATTCCTCAAGAACAGTACTATCAAAAAGGATGATAATATGTTGGGTTCAAGTTCCATCGATTCATGCTTAAGACACTTTTATATGGATCAAATATTGAGTTTGAATCTCAATACACCATATTGATGATATTGCGATGGCTAAAGCAAAATAATGGGTGTTTGATGAAAAGTCATGAAATTCAACCCATTGAATATGCTCCATTCCATGAAGTGAATGTGGTGGCAATATATGATAAGTCTGAAATATGACAACTTACTTCATTCTTGAGGTGTATGTGGTAGCAGTGCATAATATGTCTGAAAGAAGACAAGTGATTGAAGGCACGAATATACGCGTGGAGGGACAATATGATAATGATCATCAAAAGTGATGATATTTTCACACGTTTATATGATTGTAATATATGCTAGAGAAAAATTCTCTACATCATATGTATGCCTCGATTTGCTTTTGAAGTAGCAAAATTTTGAAACAGGTTATAAGCTATCATAATTTAATAGGTTTAAGGCATGATTATATTCCATTCCTGAGGAATGAGAAACTTATTAATGCAAACGTGCACTTGATTGTGATTGTATCACAACTCACCTCCGAAAGAGGTTGAATAATTTTGAAATCTACTTCTAAAGTAGTAAATCTGAAATTTATTCATGTAATAGTAAATCTGAAATTTACTAAAGAAAAAGTACATGTCATGGTAAACTTGGAGTTTACTAGAATAAAAGTTCATAAATTGATATGAATGATTGTGACATCTCGAAGATGTGCATGTATTGAAGAACTAGAAAATTCTTCAAGAATTGTTTATGTCATTTGTTCTCATGACAAGTTGGTTGGACCAACTAATATTGAGATTGGATCCCTTCAAATTTGAAAATTATAAAAGGTGAATAAGGGCTCGTTCACCTATCATGTGATATGTTGAAAAGATGCATCAATAAGATGATTACATGTACATTCATGGTCAACCTACGTTTGACATTCATAAAGTTACTTGTTCAATATAAATTGAGCATAATTTTTAAATTGTGTAATCAAGATAATTCATCTTGATGATGATGGTTTAACATTGAATGTCTTCGATAAATATCTAAACCATTGTTAGTGAGAACAAAACTTAATGTATTGGTCTGAAATATGATATATTGCAATAACATTTGTATGCATTAGACCAATAAATTATGATTATTTCTCCCCCCTCGATTGGTTCAAATTCGGAAACCAATTATTTCTTCTAATAATTTTGATGTGCGGTATACGATTAATGAATATACCATAATGCACAACGATGGATTCCTCAAAGAAGTAGAGGATGTATGTTAGTTTTCCTAACATAAGGGGGAGATTATAAGAGCTATGAAATATGTTAGGAATTATCACTATATCCTCATCCAAAAGATAATTCAAGTCAAATGCTGAAAGCATCTCATATTAAGCGCAAGTGCTCTTATTTTGTTTTTCTAAAGGACAAAGTCTATGCATGCGTGAAGCGTGGTAGACTGATCGATTCCAAATGAAATAGTCCTTGAAAAATAAGGAGCAAATAATCATAATAAGAAGGCAATGAGCTCTTGAAGAGCCTACGACATAACACTTCATGAAACCTTATGAGAGGTTCATATACCTAAAAATAATGAAGTGATGAGATCTCAAATGTTATGTCGCATTGTGAACCGATACGAAATGATATATCATCAATATCTTTGACACAATATTAGCGCAGTATTGTGAAAGATTACGAGGATCTGAATTCTATTTTTATTTAAGCATGCTGACGTAGAAATATTTATCAAGTGACATGAAAGGATGAATTCAGGCACTTGAAGATGTCACTCATGAAATGTTGAATATTGTCACTTGACAAAACTTATGTGAAAACTTTTAAGGATTCAAACTGCTTGAAGCATATAAAAGCTTCTGGGAAACTTATTTATAATCCTTATATTGTATAAGCTTATTGCTTGAACATCATTGGACCTCTTAGAGAGTTTTCAAAGCAATAGATTATTTGCTGAAATTTAAAATATATCGAATTGGATTGGTTATGAAGTACCATATCTTAGTGTAATTGATGCACTCATATACCTTGCAAATACTACAAGACCTATAGCCTTTTCAGTCAATTTGTTAGCAAGGTATATTTCTGCTCTTACTATGAGACATCGAAATGGGATAAAACACATGAGCTTGTTTTATTCTAAAGATTCTAGTCCCGATCTTATTGGTCATGCTGATGTTGGGTACTTATCTGACCCGCATAAAGCTCGGTCTCAAATAGGCTATGTGTTCATATGTGGTGGTACCGCCATATCTTGGAGACATACAAAGCAGTCTATCGTAGCCACTTCATCGAATCATACTGAGATAGTAGCTATCCATGAAGCAAACCGAGAATGTGTATGATTGAGGTCCATGATACATCTCATTCGAGAAAAATGTGGGGTGAAATATGACAATCTACCTACAATTTTATACAGAGATAATTCAGCATACATAGCACATCTTAAGAGAGGATTCATAAATGGAGATAGAACGAAGCACATTTTGCCAAAGCTTTTCTACATACATGAGCTATAAAAGAATGATGATATTAACATGCAACAGATTCGTTCAACTGACAATGTGACTGATTTATTCACCAAATCTTCTTCAATTGCAACTTTTAAGAAGATGTTGCACAAGATCGAGATGCAAAGGTCAAGGATGTTCTCATTAGAGGGAGTTAATACGCGCTGTACTCTTTTTTCCTTATGAGGTTTTGTCCCACTGAGTTTCCCTTGTAAGGTTTTTAATGAGGCAGCAGAAATGAAGGTTTTAACGAGGCACATTATCTACCAATTAGACATTCAAGAGGGAGTGTTATAAATGTATTTACATTATAGTGAATGTCTATCAAGATCTACTTTGACTTGAAGGGGTTTTGTTCATTGTATTTACAATCTTAAGATCTCTCATCCCTCAAGAGAAGAAATAAGAATCACTCTCTCTATTCTTCTTCTTTATTCTTTCTTATTTTATAACATAGAAAATATTGTTCGTTTTGGGCCAAGCCCTTACGGATTTATTTTTGGGCACCTCCCAAAAGGACATGTTCCCTCTATTTTTTCGATGTGGGATTGTGCTTGCTTCAGAACAATCCCCCCCTCAAACCAAGACCACAATCACTTGTGACTTCCCCGTATCGCCACTACCAACTAGTGAAACACGTCGCTTGACCATCACTTGTCAAGAAGACTTTCGACACGAGGCATCAACCGTAGATCTCAACTATTAGGTCACTTCACATGATCTGCCAAATATCTTGTACCTCCGTTATCACCCAATGGGACACACAAGGCACCACCTGCAGATCATTTTGTACCGCTGTTATCACCCAACGGGACACACAAGGCACCACCTGCAGATCACCCGACTTTCGACACGAGGCATCAACCGTAGATCTCAACTACTAGGTCACTTCACATGATCTGTCAAACATCTTGTACCGCCGTTATCACCCAACGGGACACACAAGGCACCACCTGCAGATCTCCAGTCTTGTCGTTACACCGGAAACTTCTCACTAACTGCAGTCACCACTCCGACACACCTGAACCTAGGCTCTACCACTTGTTGGTGGTAAGCGTGTAACTCCACACAAATATGATATTGTCCGCTTTGGATCAAGCCCTCACGGATTTATTTTTGGGCACCTCCCAAAGGCCTAATACTAGTGGAGTTGGGTGACACTTTAAATATTAGACATGTTCCCCTTATTTTTTCAATGTGGGATTGTGTTTGCTTCTCAACAAGTTTTAACTAAGTATTTATCAAACTATGTATACTGTGAGCTAACAAATGCATTATATATGTTCTATCACTTAATTGTAAAATAATGAGTATTATTGTATATTCAAAATATATTTAGAATTTGATCATGATAAATAACAAGTTCATATAAGTCTTTTTTTTTCTCTAGTTCTTTTTTATACATGACATTAGAAATGTGTTAGCCTTTCTTGTTTGATATTTGGATTTGGTTAATATTTTATCATGTGAAGAACATTACATTCATATTGATTCAAATGGCATCCTAATAATTTCATCAAATAATTATGGTGAAGAAAATCACATTCATATTGATTCAAATGTCAAATAATTAAGATCAATTATTATAATCTTCTGTCTTGGTTGTCATAATTAATACATTCTTATCTTTTTTTTTCAATAATACACTGAATTATCTTTCCTCTCAAAGTCTCAATACTTTTTAACAGACAATTAATTAGTAATAATTTATACTAATACTATATGGTTGTAGTGCTTAACATGTAAATAGAAATTCAATTAATTCCATTATGGACTTGATTTTTGAATGCCATAGTAGTTTGTTAAAGTGCACTGTAAAAAGAATTTTGTTGTTAATGAGTACTTAACAATTGAGCATAAAAAGCAGTATAAAGTAAAAAAGATTTTTTTTTTCAAATTAAATTATTTGATTAAAATTGGTGAATTAGGTTAATTTCTACATTAAAAGAGATGATATATCTTACGTGGTCAACTTAACTATCTAATAGACGAATGAAAATAAATGCAAAACTTTTTTCAAAATATGAATCGAAAGTGTCTTATTGCAACAATTTACTAAGAGTTGAGATGTTCAATTGAAATAGAACTTAATTCGAGTATCTAAATGAAATATCCTGACAAATTTTATGAATCGATTGTGTATTAAATCATTAAAAAGATTAAGTAATCAGAATTAATATACTCTCTTTCTCCTTTCTTCTAATAATCGTCACGTTCGAACGCCTCCTACCAACAACAAATACCAAATAACTCTATCCACCGAGGCTCGACGAAGTTCTCATAATGACAGATAACCTTTTTAAGTGCAATAGAACAGCAAAAGTAAAAGGAGATTTCAAGAACTAATGAATGAAAATGATATTATTGATAAATAACCACATTATATTTTTAAATTAAATTGATGGATAGTACAACTTAGTATGAAGATTTAAGGACAGAAGCAGTATCAACATTGCTGCTTATTGATTTTCTTAAAAAGTCAAATGAATTGAGGGATCTTGGTGCCAGTACAACATCCATGTTGTCACTAACTTTCTCAAGCATTGCTTTAACAGGTGATACCTACATAAATAGGAAAAAAAATTAAATAAAAACAACCAAAAAATATTGGTAAAAATTTCACTAAAAAATAGGTATTGTAAGTTGAAACTTAGATATCGCGCTAAACTACAACGCTTCTGTAGATTCCGGCAGAAAAAACTTTGACCTGATGTTTATACCAAACCAATAAGTTCATGATATGCATCTTCTATATACGCATGTCACTTAAAGATTAAATGCATTTTCACCTCGATTTGTTGTGGTTTAGTGTAAAAACTGGGTGAGCCTGCAAGTTAGAGATTCTCGACTTGTTCCATAAAGAAAAGTGAAGAAGCAATTAAGTTTCTTCTGACAGTTATTCGAGTATGAATTTATTTTAGCCTATGTTGCTCGGGCTCTTCAAAATTGTTGTTGTACTCGTGTCAGATCCTCCTACGGTGTTTTTGAAGAGTCGGAGCAACATAGGTTTTAGCTGCTAAATGTGAAACAACTTATGCCAAACCAACAAATCCTGGTAGTAGATACAGAAAATAATGTCATCCATGAAAGATGAAAAATCTTTTAGGATAAGAAGTACATAGAAAGATGATTGTACCTTGTTAGGCTCTCTGAAGGAATTTTCATCCATCACATTTGTGGATGTTAATGTGTTTTTTATAGCCCCGAATGACGTCTCTAACAAGTTCTTCCCCAATCCACTGATAGAGATTTTAAGAGTAACCGTGGTGGTTCCAAAGTTCACGACCTGGGGAAAATATCTCAACATATGAGTAATGAACCGGATTAAAGACAGAATCGTATGTGTACATGCAAAATGGTCAGGAAGATCGTGCATCTTAGGAATGAGGAGATGAAATTATGCTGGCACAAAGTTCTACTTGTTGAGGGTGAATATCGACCATTGAAAAGTTTTGAAGTTCTACTGATAACTATCTATGAAGCGATGAACCAAAACAAGAAAACATCCACACCTTTATTCTCAAATAATCGTTGTTATCAACTGAATTTCGCCAAGTGATGGCAGATGCTATAAGTGAATTTGCAGGATTAGCTTGTAGCGACGAACTCAGTAGAATTGCGCCATTTGACTCTTTGAAGAAATGTTGCATCCAATAACTAGGGGTTCCATACATTTGTGAAGAGGTGAAGACAATTGCATCAGGGTTCCACCTACATGAATTAACAATTTCGTCAATAGAATACATTAAGAAAATCTTCAAAAAAGAAAAAAAGTAAGAAATTAGAAATAAGAGTTTTCTAATAGCAGAAGCAATCAGACATACCTCCTGTCGTTGTCATTAACAAATAGGGGTGCATAACTAGCCATTTCAATTGCTTCGCTGCAAAGAGAATAATTTCGAGTTACATCATATGAAGAGAGTATCGTAATGGAAAGAAAATGGTCTGTCTATTAGTTTAAGGTGATTAGCGTAGTCAATGCCTGATGATCAAAGTTATCCCTCATACGATCAAATCAAGGTATCGTGTAGTATATTGCATGATGGACTGGTGTAGGTTAGAACGTTTTCAAGTAAAATCTGAAGTAAAGCTCACTTATTTGCATAGGAAACGGAGGAGGACGTTAATCAACAGAGACTTTGGTAAGTGAACGCATATCACCCTTTCCATTTGTCATTAGTCAAAGAAAAATCACATACCCACCCTTGATAGTTTATACTTTATAGAACTAGTTAAACTCATTTTTTGATCAATATATAGTCTATATAGCAATAGCTTTAGCTATTAGGGGGTGGAAGCTGACCCTGCAATTTTTTCTGAATGTGGTCTTCCCCTCATAAATTTTCTCGACCGAAGGAAAAAAAAAGAGTTAGAATAACGCGCACCCCCACCCCACCCTAGAGAAACTGTTCAAAAGAACTCGCGGTACCAACACGGCCATGGAATCTACATATACAGAGAAAGCATTTCAAAACCTTTCTCCCACAAAATAAGCAAGGAGGTTTTCGGTCAAAGAACTTAAGACGTGTACAGGCAGGAACCGTACCAATTATAAAAAGGAAAATTAGACAAATGCTACACAGGTACCTGTTCTTTTCTATCCCAATGAGGAACCCAGCTTCACCCAATGCCGCTAAAAGACTACCTTTTCCAGCATCATTTCCAGTCACAGCATACTCACTCACAAAAGCCTGGAAGAAATATACGCTATACGTAAGAACCAGTAAATAATTCAACTCATTGATCATCAGAAGGAAGCTTAACCAACCTTTGGTCCACTGCGTGGTGCACTATCAAAATGGCGAGCATTGGCAAATACAGAACTTGCGCTGCTATAAATCTAGCCATAGAAAAATCACAAAGTTAAAACACATGCTAAGACGAGGAAACCAAAGTTAAAGCTTTTATATTAGTCTAAATGTGAGATATACTTGGAAAAGCATCAAGATCTTACATGAAAATCATATAAATCAGCTGGGTGATCCAGTGCTCTCGTAGAACCATCACAGTTTGTGATTATTTTAATATCTGGGTATTTATCTTTGATGGCCGAATAGAACTTGAGATAATTTCCTGAATCACAAGTAACAGAAATCAGTCATACCTCTTTTCACTCAGATGTATGCAGTTTTAAAATCACGAATCTGGACTAATAAAAGAAATAATGCCCTTGGAGTCTCAAAGGACTAGCCTCAGATATCAATGGTAAGAGATCAAACGTCAAGAGATATCTTGTTAGACAACTGACGAGTTCTGACAGATTTTCAAAAAACTGTGAAGGGAACTGATTACTAAAGTACAATAAGACAGATAGAAAGAAAGCATGAAGGGAGAGAGGTGCACTAGAAACCGTGAAGATCTTAAATCCACATCATCAAATTTTAAATTTATATTATATTAGTATAAACTATAAAGACACCAAACTTATTCCTTATGCCAACACACACTCACCTAGGGGAACAGAAAGAAGGTCAATCCAAATCATAGATTAATTCAGGTTTAATTCCCACTTCAAATTCTGGGAAGGTAATGAGAGACGTGCAACTTTATGGGAAAAAATAAATTAAAATGTCATAAAATGTCCACTAGAAAGTTATATAACATGTAAATCCTTTGTGCGCCATAATAAGTTCCCTGCGAACCAAAAGAGAAATATATCATCTGCCAAAGACAGTAAAGTATGCATACCACGGTATTTTGTTTTTCCACAATCCTCATTTCCGATAGCAACATATCTCAAATCAAAGGGCTCTGGATGTCCCATTTGGGCTCGAACAGAACCCCATGCTGATGTAGGATCGCCTCTTGCAAACTCAAGACCGTCTAATATTTCCTGGATAGGGAACAAAATATATTTGTAAGAATGTAATGTAATAAGGAACAAAGGGAGACAAATTGTTGATACAGAGAGTGAAGCAAGTGGGCGTTAGGTAATATCCATTGCTAATTTCACTTTTTTGGCCAATTTACACCACGATAATAATGAGTGTCCGCTGTAAGTTGCTTTCAAAACACTGATTACTTTGGTGACTTGAATATGTAACACAATAAACCTTATCATAAAGTACTAATGCAAAAGCCAAGAGAAGTTTCACTCGAGTATTATGGCCATTAAAAAGTGAAGCTTTTAGTGATGTGAGTTTTTATTGCCTAAGATTTTTTGAACAAAAAGACAACTTCCAGCTGACAAAAAAAAAAGAAGCGCTCATAACACTATATTAAATTTAAATAACAATCATCATATTCAATGAGCTAAAAATGCAATAAACCTACTTGTACGAAAGGTAAAATAGTGGAAGTGTCAACTTGGTCATGGTGGCTGACTCCTGAAAATTTAGAAGAACAAAAAGAAAAAGTTTAAATTAATTAAATAGACTAAATAGAGCAGAAGAAAGAGAATACTACATTTGTGGAAGTGTCGGAACTACCATTGTTGAAAACCCAAACTGGTAGTGTATCTAAGTCCTCGGCAAGCTGCAGAAAACAAGCTCGACTCATTCAAATTCATAAGCATACAACTGTTTACATCAAGTGTGTGCAAATGTTTTTTTTGGGGGGGTGCTTGTGTGATTTAAGCATGAATGATCTGCCAGGTGCTTCAAATACATTTGCAACGAAGTTGGAAAACTAGAATATGACCTGCAGAAACTCAAAATGGCCTAGTCCATCATCAGTCCAGTAATTCCAAACATCACCAAAATGTCCGGGCCTCTCTTCCCATTTTCCAATGGTTTCTTTCCACCGAAATGCATTTCTTAACCAGTCACCTTCAACAAAACATCCACCTACAGACGGATAATGTGAAGGTTTATCAACATTGAACAATTGATCGTAGAGAAGCTCAAATAATAGATACCGAAGGGGGAACACATAGGAAAAAATGAAAGGAACTGGTAAAAGAAGACACAAAGCACAATCTTGAAAGAATCAGTCCTTGAATTGATGCAGACTGTTTACTACATTTATCTGATATTTGTACTCTCTTCCTAGCCAACACTGTATAAACTAGTTGTCTGAAATTCTAAAGTGCTCAAATATAAAGTAAACAGATTAGAAAGAGGAGATTTGACTTCTTGAAAGAATTAAAGCAAACATGAAAAGAAATACAACTCAGAAAGTTTGAATTTCAAGTTAAGTTCCTTCATCTTAGCCCCTTCCCCTGGTAATGAAACATGTTAATATGCTGAGAAATTACAAGTAGAACTTTGATGAAAAGATACTACATTACTCGGTGAAGGAATTAAAAATTAAAAAAAGAAAAAAACTTTGAAAAGTTTTCTGGTATTAATCCGACATCTAGATGTTCATTTCCCATATTATATCCTTTGATAACCTCGTCTCCCGTATTATCCCAATGGTGAAGTTCTTAAATCTTGGTGTTTAACATAAAGCATTTCAAGTCTTATCTAAGAACTATCACCAATGAGATAGATAATACGGGAGATGAACTCCTGTGAGCATAATTTCTAGTAACAAATAACACAGTTGTGTAAATCGGCTTCTCTCTATCTTTAAGTAGTAGTTGGCCGCCTCTGGCTTTCTTACGCTTCTTTGTGCATACCATTCTTTTTATTATACTTGTCTTTTTCCAATTTACTCATGAAATTTTACTCTCTACTGATACTCTTCTTCCTCATGAAGAAGGGATCGCGTGAAAAAGCTTATAAATATAGCAGGTAGAAAATACTAAAAGCTGTCTCAGTCCATCAGTTGGTAACGTTACATGATCCTCAAGGAAAAAGTTGAAATATAGTGGAGAATACCTGGAAATCGAAGGAATGCTGGTTTCAAATCCTTAAGCATTCCAAAAAGATCTTTCCTGAAACCATGCCCCTGTGCCAAGAAAATTGCCACAAATAGTAACATTCATTAAACGAATACATCTAATTACCCTACAAAATGAAAAAGAAAAAAGAAAAATCAGAAATAATATCAGGCTCCTTGACAAAGAAGGATCATTAGAGTAATACACAGTTGCTGGATATCTACAGACAAATAATTTGAAAAAAGAAAGAGTTGCAATAATTTGTATTCACCTACATTGACAAATTTTATATACTATTAGTTAATAATGCCTATATGGTCAACAAGTTCTAATTTTTTCCAAATGTAAACCCTAATAACATCCTCGAAGTACTGCTACAGAGGATTCATACAGCAGTTTATTTGGGATTATGGTATAGTTTATTGTTTGATACAAAACCTAACGTTATCACAACAGATGCCTTTAAGAATACTGCACAGATGTAGTTATATTTTGGGTCCATTTCTAAAGATATAGAACTGAAACTGGCTACACATTTTGTATATAATAAACAAGAAGAGAATTAGTGAACCATTTAGAAGCTTTGGTTCATAAAACATGTATTAAGTCAGCCAGCCGCCATACAACCACTCTCTCCTTGGTCAAAAAATGAGTCTTTTCTGAATAGCTACAAGAAAGCTCTAAACCGCTCACCTTGTATGTGTCAGTAGGCATTAATGACACTTGATCGAACCATATAACACCTTTCTTAGATGATCTCAGTTCCAGTCTTGCATTGGGATCTGTTCCTGTTGCTTCTAACATAATTTCCTTCTTTGTCCAGCTTGAAACATCAGCAGCTCTGCAAGAACATGTTGAATGAATCGCGTGCAAGAAGCAAACTTTGTAAAAATATGGAAAACAAAGCCGACTGGACATCTACTTACACTATGTTGGCAGCAGCCAGCTTTTGCAATCCATTTGAACCAGTTAAAGCTACAGATACATCAATTGATTCTTGTGAACGAACATAAAGCACTAGTTTGTAACTCTTTCCCTGCTCAATATTCTGCAAGAAACATAAAATTAGGATAATAAATATAGAACATGCACCAACAAAACACACAGAGAAGGAAGAGTAGATCAGTTTCTAGTATACAATATATTTCTGATTGAAATCTAAACAAGACTTGACGATACAAATGAAGGAAATCCAATGTGGTTTTAGTATTGCAAAATATTGAACGGTGAATCCTAGAAAGGGGAAACAAGAAACACGCGAATAATGTTCCAGTCAAGCATCAAAAGAGCAACATACCATGCCCCAGTATCCCGGGTTGTAGATGCCCACTCCTCCATCTGGACAGATATTGGCACCTGTATGGCCACATAGCACCTGCACTCGAACTGCAATTTTATTCCGATCAAAGCATGACGATCGGTCTGTTGATACAATTACTGAGGACTCATCTCCGATGATAGACCAAGGATCAATATTTGAAGGTACATTTGGGCCTCCAGCTTCAAAACCTAAGGTTTCAAGAAAAACTAACACTTGAATAAAAGAGAAGTAAAAAATATATAGGAGGCAAAGCTCTTATGCGAGAAGAAATAGCAATTTCAAATTAATTGCCTCATCATCTTGTTTGTCCTTTCTTTTCCTTTTTCTTTTTAGGCCAGAACGTGGCAAATTAGTAGTCAATCACTATGAAGCAAAGCACGTTTTCATTTCTTTTTAGAGACTTTTCCTTTTCTAAGGCAACCATAAAAGCAAACTGACCTCTGTTGCTGACAAGCTCAGCCCACAATCCACCAGCACCAGCATGATTGATCTCCTGAAATACAAATGTTCCAGGTGTATGAACTTAAACTAATTGACTGTATCCTATATCACGGAAAATTAAGTCCAGTGAATTCGGTAAAACATCCAGTGATGTCCATAAAAAAAGGTACGATCATCCTCTTCCGGCAAGGTATTTGGAATATGTTGATGATTCATAAGCCCCACTTTGTGGGAATACATTGGCTATGATGTTGCTGTTGCTGCTGATGATTCATAAGATTAGGCATCAACAGAGCTTCTCACATGTCCACTGTCAAATTTCACATTATGGACAGACATAACTTATAGTCAGTCCTTTTACGTTTTACTATAATTTTACTTATATGGTTCGAATAGGAAACCTATGAGAATGCAGGTTTCAGCTTGATGGAATGAAATAATAAAAAGGAATCCTAAATGTATTTTCGAGAAGAAGAAATCCATGATTCTAATTATCATATAAAGAGTTTGCTCAAAGAAAGAAAAAGACAAACAAATTAAACACCTAATACATGAAATAAATTGCACTGTCATTAGAAGCTAAAAGTTTCTCATTTGCACAACGAGTTGAGCAGCCAAATGACTAAACTCACCTCAAAGAATATACCGAAAAGAGTATCAGGTATTTTCCTTGCTGATGCTTCGGATGCATTCACAAACAGTACTGCTGTCTGGTTTGCTTCAACCTCAGTAGCAGAACATTGGCATAGGGAAGACAGACCACACAAAACTAAAAGCACTACATGATGGAGGGAATGCCTCGACTCCATCTTCCTTCTCAGACTACTTGATGTTGTCTGTTGATGTTGCTGTAGGCCTGTAGCCTATTTAAGCTCTGAAAGAGGTGCGAATTCAGTTAGATTTTGATCATTAACGGAAGTATAAAGCTGTAAAGTTGCTACCTTTTACAACAACCTAATGTCAGCATGAGACAGAACCGAAAAGACAATTGTCTCAACTAATAACAATAAGAGCAATTTGACAGATTTTTCTGCTTATACTAGCACGAGTGATAGAATACGACTTTTTAAGTTTGTAGTGCAGATATTACGTCTATTGGCACATAAATAAGTTCCAAAAGCAGCCAATCAATGGACAAGATTTGACAGATTAAATTAGTAGGAGGTAAAACCTGAAGGAGATGAAACTCGTTAAGCTGAATTCACAAGGAGATGCCAGACACAATCGCTCAAAGGCCAAGCAAATTACGATATACAAAATTGTTGAACTTAAAATGGGACACTATCTGGTCTGATTACTAGTTTAACACTTTTGCTCCTTTTTATATTCTATATTTTTCTTAACTCCCCAGTTCCCACCTTCAACTTCAATTATAACTGGATAGCAAAGTGAGTGCACACTACTTACTGTATTCTAGTTTCAAGCAAAATTAGTTGAGATTAATAACCAACGCAAAGTTTGACAAACAGTAGATCCAGTGATATGATAATATCAGAGACATTTTTACCAACTCATTTTTAACTACTACGTGAAGACCTCTCAAATACTTTGTATCAAGGAAATAGGCCATATACGTAAAGTGAAAGCACAAAAAGCATAACATAGCATGACCCATTTATTTGTACTTTTGCATACACAAAACCACTGGCAAACAACCAGAGAGCCAACAAGTAAACAATGCAACTTGGGATTGGCCATGAGAATGCAACAACCATCCACTAAGGACTATTACAATTTCCCCTTCCCCAAAAAGCAGTAAAATTAACCGTGTTTGGAATCTAGAAAGAAAAAAAGAAAGATGAAGCAACAACAACAACAATAACAATAGCATAAGAGTTTTTTCTTCTCGAGGCCACATATAAGTCATTTGCTTATAATCATGGCACTTGGCCATCACTAGCATTGATAAGTTGTTGGGCAGCCGCAAGGTTGCCATGAGTTGGTAATTTGGGGGACCGAAGGTCTCTGTGCACCGGGGCACATAGTCTATCGAGCCAGTTGTGACACAGATGGAACTGCATGCTATGATAGACAGGGTCGAGAATTGTGCATTAATATTCAGGAGCTTAACAGCCATTTTTTCTTTCCACATTAGACATTTGCATTTCTTATGTTGTAATTCCTGTTCCATTTTATCCCGAGTTCAATATGGATTATCACTACACATAAACAACAGAATCACCTTTGTACTATTACTTGTAATCTCTCCTTTGTTTCTAATAAAGTTTGTAATACTAAATAAGGTCTTTAAAACAGAACCTTTGTATACAAAAGAGGAATGTAAAAGTTTTATCTATTCATTCACCTCATTTAAGATAACTAGCTTTAAACTATATTCTAAATTGCTCTTTGTTTTAAGATATTAAACTTGTGTATAATTAGTTTTAATCCCATAATATTACATAAAATAAAATTGGACTAAGTGAGTGTATACATTTTACAGCAGGACAATTGGATACTATACGAATCAATTTTGATACAATCTGAAACCACACACATATTTAGATTAAACAATGCATATCCAGATTTTAATCCCATAACTAATAACAAAAATTATTAACTGCATTACAAAATCTCTATATTATAATTGCAGGTAGCTCGTGGAATTAGTCGAGGTGCCTAAAAGCTAGCCCGGACACCACAGTTATCAGAAAAGAAATTTCTATATTATAATCCATATATAACTTGTCAGCTATTCATTATTATTTACCATTTTCACTCTTTTGAGCTGAGAATCTATCAAGAAACAGCCCATTTACTGTCTATACTGCATAGGTAGTAGGGTAAGCTCTGCGTACATCTTAATCTCCTCCGACCCCACTTGTGAGACTATACTAAGTATGTTGTCATCGTTGTTATTTACCATACAACACCAATAAGGGAAGACAATTTTGCTTAACCGGTACAGTTGTTGTCATGCGACCAGGAGGTTTTGGATTCAAGTTGTGGAAATACTCTCTTACATAAAATGCATGATAAGACTGCGTACAATAGACCCTTATCATCTTGCCCTTCACCGGACCCCACAAGGGGCGGACCTATATTCATTTTTTTGGTGCTACAGCACTCGTTATATCCGACGCGACTAGGTATAATTATATTTAAAAAGGTATGAAAATTGGTATAAGCTTCAAAAGAACACCCAGAAAACCAAAAAGATAGTTGTGTGCTTTGATTTTCATGCAGAACCTTAAAGTTTTAGGCATCAATATGTGTGTTTGAACCTCACGAGCACCCACGCCCACGTCCCCTAAATCCCCGGGTCCGCCACTGGACCCCACTCGTAGCGGGAGCTTTAGTACACTCGGTGTTTATAGCTGAATTACAAGTGAAATTCCACCCCAATCACAAAACACCCACAGTAAAAATATCATAAAATTCAACAAACCAAACACAACACAGTAATCAAGAACTCAAAAATTTAAAAAAACACATCACTTACATCAATCAAGTCACTTTTTTATTACCTGAAAAATGATCCACAACAGAAAATATCCTTGTGGGTATTCACAAATTGCTGACGTAACACACAATCACACAGAGAACAAATTGAGTTTGTTATAGAATGAGCTCAGTCTGTCTGTTCACTTGCAGCAAGTGTTGTTATGGTTAATGACTTGTATATTTTGTATATATTTGTGTGTATGTGTATATCATAACTGTATATATATGGAGAAAGATCATTATTTGCTCGGAGAATGAAGGAGAAAAAGTAAAGCAAGAGTTTTGCTTTGATCAGGCGTATACAGTTTTGTTTGCTTAGAGTGTCAGAGTAAACAAGTAATCTTGGACTTTGGGAATTGGACCAATCCTCTTTAGTGGGTGTCCCACACCAGGGGGCGGAGCTACCCTACCCCTTTCAGCGAAAAATTATACTATATTTACATGATTAAAATTATTTTTTATATATATATATAGTTAATGTTGAATTAACCAAAAACCCCCTACTGTTAGTTTGTTGTTCACTTGTAAATCCCCTTAATGAAAATCCTAACTCCACCACTGTTCCACACTATATAAAATATATAAATAACATAAATACCAATTCCTTTAAAACACTTTTTTAATTACTTTATTCTCTCTGTTAATATACATAACATAGCCGACATATACATAACATTCTGTGTATATGTTGAATTTTTTATAATATGTTTAGGGAGTTAGAATTTTTTGTAATATTAAAAATATAAGTTACGTATTTGTGTAATTTTTAGATATAAAATTCATGTTTAATACTCCCTCCATCTCAAATTATCCGTCTCAAATTGAGATGACACAACTATTAAGAAAATAATGATTGATAATATAACTATATCATTTTGACCCTATTGATTGTGTCATGTTGTTAGTTCCAATATTGATAGAGTTATTATATGACTGATATCAAAATACTTTTTTCATGAATAATTAATATTATAAGATTATCAAAATCTTCAAAATTTAATAATTCAATTCTAGTAATAAGGAGTAATCAATTACTAAGGGATAATGGGAAAAAAATTATCTTGTCTTGATTAATATAAAAAAAATAAGTAAAATGAGAGATCAAATTAAAAATTTGAGACGGATAATTTAAAATGGAGGAAGTAGTTGATTCGTATTCACTTTGTCACATTTTTAAATTATATTTTAGATTGTATGTTCCTTTTAAAAAAAACATTAACCAAATGACTATTTATTACTCTCTTCGTCCATAAATATACTTTTTAACTTGACACATGTAAAGAAATAATTTTGTATCATTCTTTGAATATACTTTTTTTGCCTCATTTTATTCGTCTTAAATTGACTTGGCACATTAATTAAAAAAATAATTAATAACATGATTACTTTACCATAGTATCCCTATTAAATAATGTTTATATTTTAATTTGGAGAAAAAATAATTAATACTAAAGGTAAAAGAGGAAAAAAAAAATTGTTTTGTCTTGATTAATGAAAAAAGACAAGTAAAATGAGAAAGCAAATTAGGAAATTTGGGACGAGTAAAATAGGACGAAGGAGTAATAAACTTTTTGCTTTAAAAAATGCTATGAATGATGTATTGTATTTAATACCATGGATAAATAGGTAAATAATCTATTGATTTTATGAACTGGACAAATATTATTAGACATTTCAAAATAGAAAAGTGGACGAATAAAGATAGACGGATGAAATACTCATTTTTATTCTTTTTGCAGTATAATAATGAGATTAAGGTTAAAGATTAAAAAAATAACTAATTATGTCTCAATTTTCTAAAATGACAAATAATTATAAAATATCTATTTTAATAAAGACGATAATTATTTAAGAATGGAGAGTAGTTGATGATCCCTTTAATAATCCGATATTCGCAGGACAAATAGTTTTCATGTAGTTGATATAGTTAGTGTCATGTGATTAGGAGGCTATGCTTGAAGAAAGTTTAGATTGCGTATAATAAATTATTGTGGTTTGAATTTTTTAGAACTTCGTACATATTGAGTTAGTGTATCGGATTGGCGGGATGTCTAAGATTTCTTCACCCTTAGTCAGATATTTCAAGTTTGAGCCTATGGTCAAAAAAAATAAATCATGTTGATAGTGTTGTGCTCAAATATGGGCTCAACAATGCACGATTCTAAATTTAATCGAGGTACAGTATAAATATTGGACACTGAGTGAAAAATAAAAAAAAAATACACTTTAAATATTTATTCGTATAACGTGTTGATGCCAAACTAAAATAATTATTATTGTCAAGAGATAAGATCAGTTGAAAATTATGCATTAATTAAGTATAGTTGAATAATAATTATGTATGTCAAATACATATTGACATAAATACATGACACTAATAAAAAATTTCATATTCGCATCTAGACTAGTAAAACAACCACAAGAGGGAATTCAAAAAAAAAAAAAAATACTAAGTAGGTATTTAGATATGAATTTATTGATAATTTTTTTTCAAAAAAAAATTAAGTCTTGAAAAAATATTTGTAAGGTGAAATGTGTCAAGACAAGAAAATAAAGTTGAGATTTTATTAGTATTCACTTAAAAGTATGTTTTTTAAACCTCAAATTTCATATTTTAACTTCTAAGTTTAAAATTAAAACAATGTATTATTCAATAAATTTCATTTTAAATAATCTTCAAATACTTTATCATTTTATATCGAGATTTCATTCCATAGTGATTTCAAATATTTCAAGTTAGAAATTAAAATAATAGATTATTATTTAAACAAATGCGTTTTGAAATATTCTCTATAATTTTATCTATTTGAAACTTCAAATTTCATATTTTAAGTTTAAAATTAAAACAATGTATTATTCAATAAAATTTATTTTAAATAATCTTCAAGTACTTTTATCATTTTATATGGAGATTTTTCATTCCATAGTGATTTCAAATATTTCAAGTTAGAAATTAAAATAATAGATTCTTATTTAAACAAATACGTTTTGAAATATTTTCTATAATTTTATCTATCTGCTAATACTGCAACGGGAAAATTTGTAAATTAGTTCAACCAAAAAAAAAAAAAAAAATTGTAAATTAGTTGGAAGTTGAAACCAATCATGTTTGTCCTATTTTATTTATTTTATTATAGAAAAAATTAAACTAGAAATAGTATATAACAACATATAAACAACAAATACATTTTAAATACAAAAAATGTCCACTTCATTCTTAAAACAGCTCCACCAAATATCTAACATGTTGAAACATTATCCACTTCTTAATTATTATTTGTGCATAAATAAAATCTGAAAACAAATAGTATGATCTTTATAATTATATACTATGTTTATGGATATTCAATTCATTTTCTCATAATAAAAAAAAAATAGTCTGGTGTATTATAACTCTAGGTATAAACGGGATTCGGAGACGGATCGGATCATAAGGATCTAACGCTACTTCTGTGACTTGGATATGTAATCTTCTTCTCACGTGACATCAACTTTACTCACGAGGCTCCCCTTCATTCATTTAAATTAAAATTTTCAACTAGTCAATTGTCATACCTACCTTATCCTCAATAGTTAATACTATGCCATTAAATACAAAATCATATCATGACAATTTATTGAAAAGGAAAGGTTGAAATTCATCACAAAAAAAAAATTCTAAATTATTTTTTTCAAATCAAAGTTTAGCAATATAATTGATTATCTCCATACATACAAATGTAGAGTTTATAAAAAGATATACTAGCATATTTTTATACTAGTTTAAGGAGTTGAGAAAATTACGAGCTTTTATATCATAGTTGTTAATCGATCTGACTCAATTTTAATTTTAAATAATTGATTGATTAATATTTTGATCAATATAATTTCTTTTTTCATTCATGAATTTTCGTAAATGTATTAAATTTTTCTTTCCTATAGGCAATCAGAGTCATTGATTACATAGTCTTGTTTCAAATTTGAGTGTTAATTCTTGAAATATAGCTTAGTATTTCAAATGGAGAGGAAATTAAATACTTTAAAAATATACAGTAAATATTGATGGGCTCAAAATTAAAATTTTATTTAGAATAACTTACATAAATCCCTGAATTTTTAAATGATATCACATGTTATCCCGACTATTTTGTTAATTACATCTTATCCTGATTTTTAAAAATAGTAATATATATGTTATACGGTGATACATTTGAAACAGATTAGATCTTTATTTTAGAACGTAACGGATTTTGTTTAAGTTTGCAACGCAAATCACACCAAAACTGTTACAAGCTGAAAATCCCCAATTTTATTCGACCAGATTTCAAATTTGAGATTTGTGTAATTAATTTTCCATTTTATGTATATCTAAGTTTTACTCTTAACGGAATATATAACACATCTTTTAAGTTAAAAAAAAGGAAGGAATATCTTATCTATAATGTAATCATTTTGTTGGATAAGAGATAATGTGTGTTAAAGTTTACTCAAAGAAAAAATAGAAGTAGTTATCACATACTCCTCCGTCCCATTTTAATCATCTCAAATTTTCTAATCTGATGTTCCATTTTATTTGTCCTTTTTTACTTATCAAGATAAAGACAATTTTTTTTCTTCATATTTTACCCTTTGCATTAATTACTTTTTCTTTAAATTAAAATATAAACATCATTTAATATGGGTACTATGGTAAACTAGCCATGTTATTTATTATTTTTCTTAGTAGCTGTGCCATCCCAATTTGGGACAAGTAAAATGGGACGGACGGTGTAATTTTCTTGTCATTTTATTTTATTTTATTTTTTTGTGTTTGGTTTATTTTTATTTGAACCTTCGCTAGACACCCCCACACTTTGAAATATTTTAAGTTAGGTTTCCTTCCTTTCCATTTTTCGTAAGGAATTGATTGTGTCTTACTATGGGAAACTCTGTTGAGTATACGATTGGCCGTAAGGATAGCCTCCCCCATAAGTTTTGCGGTAAAACAGAACTTATAAGTAAAGCATTCATCATTTCCTTCAAAGTTCGATTTTTCCTTTCCACAATTCCATTAGATTGAGGTGAATACGGGGTCGTAGTTTGATAGATTATTCCATTCTCTACACATATTTGCGCGAAGGGAGATTCATATTCTCCGCCCCTATCACTTCTTATCATTTTGATCTTTTTGTCTAACTGATTTTCAACTTCAGTTTTATATTGCCTAAACGCATCTATTGCTTCATCCTTACTATTTAGCAAGTAGACATAACAATATCTAGTGCAATCGTCAATAAAAGTTATGAAATACTTTTTCCCACCACGAGATGGTGTTGACTTCATATCACAAATGTCAATGTATATTAAGTCTAATGGATTGGAATTCCTTTCAACGGACTTATAAGGATGCTTTGCATACTTCGATTCCACACACGTTTGACACTTAGATTTATTGCACTCAAAGTTTCACAAAACTTCTAAGTTAATCAATTTTCGTAACGTTTTGTAATTAACATGGCCTAAACGTTCATGTCATAAATCATAAGACTCAAGCAAATAAGACGAATTCGAACTTTTATTCATTTCAACAGTCATTACATTCATCTTATAAAGGCCCTCCATGAGATAGCCTTTTCCTACATACATTTCTCCTTTGCTAACTACAATTTTTCCAGAAACGGTTACATATTTGAATCCGTTCTTATCTAGGAGGGAAACAGAAATTAAGTTCCTACGTAACTCCGGAACATATAGCACATTGTTTAATGTCAAGACCTTGCCGAAAGTCATCTTTAAGCAAATTTTTCCTGTTCCCTCCACCTTAGCAATAGCGGAGTTGGCCATGTAGAGCATTTCTTCTACTTGAGCCGGAGCAAATGACGAGAACAACTCTTTGTTTGCACAAATATGGCGTGTAGCACCAGAATCCATCCACCATTCGCGTGAATTCCCCACCAGAATCATATTCTTTGTTGGAATCAATCATATTCGCTTGGTCCTTTTTCTTGCCTTTCTTCGGGCCTCGACAATCTGTGGACTTGTGGCCAATTTTGCCACAATTGAAGCATTTTTTCTTGAACTTTTTCTTGGATTGATTGCTTCCATGTTCATCTTTCTTTCTTTTCTTCGAGTTGTTTTGGCCATCTTCTACAATATGGGCTCCATTCATTATAGAATTTCTCTTTGACCTTCTTTCGGCAGCTTTATTGTTCTCTTCGATACGGAGTCGGACAATAAGATCTTCAACAGTCATCTTCTTGCGTTTATGCTTTAAGTAGTTTTTGAAGTCTTTCCACAAAGGTGGTAGCTTCTCAACTATCGCTGCTACTTGGAAAGCATCATTCACAATTAAACCTTCTGCTAGAAGATCATGTATGATGACTTGCAACTCTTGTACTTGAGAGACAGCAGATATGTTGTCAATCATTTTGAAGTCTAGGAACCGTGCAACAAGAAATTTCTTAATTCCCGCATCTTCCATTTTATTTTTCCGTTCAAGTGCCCCTCACAGTTCCTTTGATGTCTTGTTCCACTATAGACATTATAGAGATCGTCTTGGAGACTACTCAGAATATAGTTCTTGCAAAGAAAGTCCGAATGTTTCCAAGCTTCTACAATAACGAAGCAGTCCTTGTTCGAGGTTCCCTCGGGCACCTTGAGAGCGTCTTCGCTAGTGAACCGTTGTAAACATAAAGTGGTGAGGTAAAAGAACTTCTTTTGTTGCCACCGCTTGAAGTCGACGCCAGAAAATTTTTCGGGCTTCTCCGTTGATGCCATCGTTGGCGGAGCATTTGTGCGACTTGATGTGGCAATATTATTTGCCCCCATAGACGTTGTCGCATCCATCATTTGAATTTCAGTTGTCATTTTTCCTATCACCACAAGACAGAAAACTTAGTATTTTTCAGAATACTATTTATAAAGTTAAATTACTTGAAACTCTTCTTCTTGTTTCTAGTTAACGATAAAGTTTTTATTACTTCGAATCGTCAAACGAGTGAACCTCAAATTGTGATGAAGATTTTATGTTTTCTAATCACTAGTTAAATTCAAGCGGAGTAGAAAACCTAAGCTTTAATCTCCAAAAATAAGTTATACAGATTTTGTAAAATTATTTCTTAAGATTGTTATCTTCCACAATAAGGGTACGTAGAATCTGTATAATAGAATAACAACTTCAACTCGAGGTCAAGTATGAACAAGAACACAACGATGTTGAACAAATACCCTCAACACAAGATCAAAATGATCTTTACAAGAGGTGTATTTTATATTTCAGAAATATAGATGAAACAGAAATTGTTAAGGCCAAGTCGTCCGAATTCACGGACTTTTCTTAAGGAATAATTCCCCTCACTGTACCCGAGGTTGTGGAATCTTCCTCCCAGGATAAATGGCCTTCAATCCGACTATAGCGGTACCTTAAATAGGCAGATTCTTCGAACACACTCACGGTTTCAATGATCACACTTAGAGTATTTTTAAGAAGAAGAAGAAGCTTGTAATTCTGAAAATTTTTTGTGTGTCCTAAACCTGTGGATGAAATCAGGTTCATATATGTAACACCCCGTATTCAAGTACGTGTATTGGCGTATTCAAGTGCGTGTATTGGTCTTATTTATATGGAATTAATTTTATTTGATTTTATTTATACCGGAATTTGCCCGTCGATGGTTCCATACGAAGGTTATTAAATAAGCTTTCCAAAGATATAAAGATTTCCAAAAACGGATAGGTTTCGGATATAATCGAGCACGTTCAAAACTATAAAACGGTGGCCGAGATATTTGGGAATAGTAAATGTGCAGGAAAATTTCCTGCACACAAACTACTGAGGCCAGCCAATTTTTTTGGGTCAACTTCGAACGATCATAACTACCTTAATATAATAAACTGGGAGAGCTGCGACCTATTAAAAGAAAGATCTTTGAGTCTTCTTTCCAATGCAATTGGTTTCATCCAAATCCAACGTCTAAGTATGGAGTTATACTCGTTTTACTTCAGCCTCTCAAAACAGATTTTTAGGGTCAACTTCAAATGATCATAACTCCTTGTACAGGACGAACTGCGTGGCCTAATTTATATGAAATGAAAGCCCTTTAAATTATCTTTCCAACGATACCAATTTCACCCAATTCCGATATCGGAGCAAAGAGTTATGGTCGATCTACTTTAACTTATCAAAACAGTCCACCAAAGGACAGATTTGACATTATTTAAATTTTAAAGGCATTTTGGTCATTCCCTATTATATTATGAACTGAAATATGTGTATATATACATATATATGAGTTCAAAAACTCATTTTCATCATCAATCATTGAGAAAGAACAAACCCTAGCCAAATTTGACCTTTAAATTACTTTTGATTCAACCGTAGAAATTCCAAAGTAATCCGATAACTGCGTTTGTCATCTCGAGAGCTTCGAACGGTACCTATTATTTGTGCAAACAGGATTGCATAATCAAGAGGTGAATTCTAAGGTATGAATATTGTTTGCCTTTGTTCTCTTCCATATGTATATGTGTGATAGAAGATTATATGTATTGGTTGTTATTGAAAAGTGATGAAAATAGGGTTATGGACTATTTTGCATGGTTTGGTTGTATTGAATTCTGGAAGGTGGATATGGTAATTGAGTTATGGAAGGTAGATATGGTGATATACTATTGAATTGATGATTATTTATGTCTATGGCTTAATTTGGTTTAATGGATTGGTTGGAAGGATAAATGAATCCAAACTTGATATTGGAGGATGTTGTATGAATATGCATGACATGTGAATGTAATTGGAGTATAATAGGGTTAAAGTGACACCCTTTATGATGTAATTAAGGCTTACTACTTAACCACTAGTTTGGTGAATTCAAATAATTGAATTATGGCATTTGGTCGCTAATACTAGATTGCTATATATGTTCATTGTAGATAAGTAATCCGAAAAGACGAAAAGTCCATTTGGGACTAGTATTGAAGGTTGACAGTCAGGTATGTAAAGCATACTCTATACCATATCTTTGGCATGAAAGTGAACAATTGTTCTATTAAGAAAGTTTCCAAAGTAATTCAGTAACATGTGATCCATAATGATTTTGTATGATGTCCTACGTTACTAATGAACTTGCTTCCACCCTACAAGATGTAAAGACATTCCAATACTTACTTGTTTTTCAAATCTTACATATTTATTGCACTAATGAATGTCAGAAGGTATTCGGTTACTCGAACAAGATCCATGTGCTATTAATGACTCCAAAACGTTTCATTGATATACCAATAAGTTCCTACTTCATTGTTATGGTATTGATGACTCGAAAACACTTTATTGATGTGCCAATGAGTTCTTACTTCATTGTTATTGGATTGATGGTCTATTTATATGTCTCTTATTGATATATCATTGTTTCAAAGTATCAAAAATGCGGTGGCGACCAAAATAACAATCTCAAAGATTAATTGAACTAAGTGATGGAAGTTCTCTCTTATCGGGTGGTATCCCAGGGGCATAAGCCTATTATGGGTCGATCCCTAGTTATGTATTTATGGGTGGTATCCCAGGGGCATAAGCCTATCATGGGTCGATCCCAGTTGATATGTACTGGAGGCAGCCTAATGGTCACAGTACAGTACAGTAATGATTACAAAGATGATAAGAACGAAGGTAAAGTAATTGAATAAATACAATGTACAGGTTGTCACAAGTTCTAATAAGTGTGGTCCACTCCTATTACGATTTATTCACTTGTTTCTGATTTCTATAGAGCTCCTATATCATATGTGATTATCTACAGCTTTACATACTCAGTACATATTTCGTACTGACGTCCCCTACGGGGACCTGCATTTCATGCTGCAGGCACAGGTACCTCGGCTCATACACCGCACAAGTAGGAGCCAGGATACTCAGCTGCTTTTGGTGAGCTCCAGTTTATTTTGGGGTTTTTCGTGTCATATCCAATCACTTTTGGTATTGTATAGAAGTTAGTTATATGGCGGGGTGTGTCCCAACCTTAGTTAAACTCTGTGTATTGTCTAGAGGCTTTGTAGACCTAATGTACAGTCAAGGTTGTGTTTTGTTAATAGACGTGATGGCTCCAACGACCAAGTATTGTATATACATATATATGTGTGCTCGAGCTTATACAGGTGATTATTTCCTTTTATATACGACA
>NC_061120.1:215972832-215992588 GCF_002878395.1 Capsicum annuum | reverse complement strand
TCGAGCACACATATATATGTATATATGTGTGCTCGAGCTTATACAGGTGATTATTTCCTTTTATATACGACATGATGCTGTCCAAATTTTGGGTTGTCATAGAGGTATGCATTGGAAGTATAAGGTTATGAGCTAGTTCTCCCGGGCCTCCTCGGTTACGGGTGCCAGTCCGCCCCAATAGGATTTGAGGCGTGACAATATAGCCACAAGATGCCCCTTTGAAAAGGTAGAATTGGTTCATAAAGAGGTGTATGACTCTTCCTAAAAATGTATGTCTATTCACTTAAAACAATGCAGTATTTTTCTGAAACAGTGCACTGGTTCACTGAAATAGTGTGTATTTTCGTTGAAGAGTTGCAACTTTCTGAAACTGTGCAATCTTCTGTAATAGAAGCAACAATATGAAACAGTACAACCTTCTGTAACAGAAGCAACAATTTGAAACATTGCAACAGTTTCAAATAGACGCATCAATTCTGAAACACTGTTACTGCGTGTATATATATAAACGGAGGCCGAAACAGTGCAAAAAAATTTTGCTGTATTTTTCCTTGGCATTCTTCGAAATTCAAATAAATATTTTCCAAAAAGATAAATCTCATCGATCGATCATTTTCCAAATCCAAATCTGAAGCCGAGCCGAGCGAGCGACGACGACGACGACGTGAGGTATCATTTATTTCTTGCCTCACTTGCCACGTGGAGTAAGTGTTTCTCATTATAAACACTCTCAAGTTTTCTTCTTCCACCAATGTGGGAGAAAGAGTAAACTTGCCATTTTGGGAGTACACTTTCCATTTTTAGTGTCTCCTTTCCTCCACCCTTTTACTCTCCATTTTTTCATTCACACCCTTTCATTACTATGAACCCAACAATCTCCCACATGAATGGGGAATGGTTATTTTTCATAAAAGTTTTACGGACAAGTATGTGATCATCAAGTAAAGACTGATTGCATCTAGATAAGTGGGTTTCCCTTTGAACTTTCCGTAGTGAACATGCATCGGATGCACTCGGTCAATTGGTAGATTTGATATCTTTGAACCGTCGAGCTTTAATGTACATCTAGACAATACATGTCACACAACCAGCCTTTTATCATTTATGGTTCTTACGATTTTGTTCTTTTCATCCATAAACACGTCCCGGTTTTCATGAGAGCTTAGAGAATAGGTCTTTACTAACATTCTCTTTGAAGCGGCTTCCACTTCGCGCACACATAGGTGATTTCTAAACGTTCAATCTTGTAGATTAAACTATTTGGTCAAATCTGCCAAATTTAGATAATCATTAAAAGACTTTTCACCTTAAGTCTTATCCTTATTTACTATACATTGTCTACATCATGAGAATGGATTGGGTAATTGACAATGTTGAACCTGTCAGACACAACTTTGTTTGATCTCCTTGAACCTAGCTCTTGGGATCTCTAGTCTGCTAGGTAGAGTTACCGTCATGCTAACTTGTCCTAGGCCTTAAACCCATTCCCTTGGATGTCCTTTCTACTCCTTCTCTAGATAGGCCTTTTGTAAGTGGATCCGACACATTATCCTTTGACTTTACATAGTCTACAGTGATAATTCCACTAGAGAGAAGTTCTCTAACGATATTATGTCTTCGTCTTATATGACGAGATTTACCGTTATACATCATGCTCCCTGTCCTACCTATTGCTGCTTGACTATTACAGTGTATACATACTGGTGCCACTGGCTTGGGCCAATACGAAATATCTTCCAAGAAATTTTGGAGTCATTCTGCTTCTTCACCGATTTTATCTAACGCGATAAATTCAGATTTCATTATAGAGCGAGCGATACAAGTCTGTTTGGATGATTTCCAAGAAACTGCTCCTCCACCGATAGTAAATACATATCCACTTGTAGATTTTACTTCGTTCGATTCGGTGATCCAATTTGAATCACTATATCCTTCAAGTACCGCAGGATATTTATTATAATGCAAAGCATAATTTTGAGTGTATTTAAGATACACCAAAACTCTTTTCATTGTCATCCAGTGAGTTTTGTTGGGATTACTCGTGTACCAACTCAATTAACTGATAGCGCATGCTATATCTGGTCGTGTACAGTTCATTATATATATTAAACATCCCAATACTCTTGCGTACTCCAATTGCGAGTCACTTTCACCTTCATTCTTTCGAAGTGCAAAGCTCGCATCTAATGGAGTCTTGGCAATACCGAATTCCATATAATTGAACTTGTCAAGTACCTTTTCGATATAATGAGACTATGACAATGCCAACCCTTGTGGAGTTCGATGGATTCTTATACCTAAGATCACATCTGCAACTCCAAGGTCCTTCATACCAAACTTGCTCTCGAGCATTCGTTTTGTTGCATTTATGTCAGAAATGTCTCTACTGATGATCAACATATCATCCACATATAAATATACAATGACTTGATGATTTGGAGTGTCTTTAATATAAACACATTTATCACATTTATTTATTTTGAATCCGTTTACCAACATGGTTTGGTCAAACTTCGCATGCCATTATTTTGGTGCTTGATTTAGTCCATATAATGACTTAATAAGTTTACACACCTTGTTTTCCTTTCCTGGAACCACAAAACCCTCAGGTTGTTCCATGTAAATTTCTTCCTCCAAATCTCCATTTAGGAATGCGATTTTTACATCCATTTGATGAATTTGAAGATCATATACCGTTGCCAAGGCAATTAATATTCGAATCGAGGTTATCCTTGTTACTGGCGAGTATGTATCAAAGTAATCAAGGCCTTCCTTTTGTTTGAAGCCTTTTACTACAAGTCTTGCCTTGTATTTGTCAATAGTACCATCCGCCTTTATTTTTCTTTTGAAGATCCATTTAGAACCTAAGGGTTTATTTCCGGGAGGAAGGTCAACCAATTCCCATGTATGGTTGTTTAAGATTGAATCAATCTCACTATTGACTGCCTTTTTCCAAAAGGATGAGTTTGACGACGACATCACTTCTTTAAATGTTTGAGACTCATTTTTTAAGAGAAATGTTACAAAATCCGATCCAAATGAAGTTGACGTTCTTTGATGTGTACTACGTCTTGGTTTTTATTCATTATGTACATTCTCACTTGGTTCATCTCGAGGTCGTTTAGATCCTCCACTAGACTGTTCATGTCTAATTTTATACGGGTAAATGTTTTCAAAGAATTCAACATTTCCTGATTCAATTATCGTATTTTCACTAATATCCGGATGTTTGGATTTATGAACCAAAAATCGACATGCTTTACTACTTTTAGCATATTCTATGAACACGCAGTCCACCGTTTTAGGTCCTATTTTAACCTTTTTACGTATAGGAACTTGAACCTTCGCTAGACACCCCCACACTTTGAAATATTTTAAGTTAGGTTTCTTTCCTTTCCATTTTTCGTAAGAAATTGATTGTGTCTTACTATGGGGAACTCTTTTGAGTATACGATTGGCCATAAGGATAGCCTCCCCCATAAGTTTTGCGATAAACCAGAACTTATAAGTAAAGCATTCATCATTTCCTTCAAAGTTTGGTTTTTTCTTTCCACAATTTCATTAGATTGAGGTGAATACGGGGCCGTAGTTTGATGGGAGATTCATATTCTCCGCCCCTATCACTTCTTATCATTTTGATCTTTTTGTCTAACTGATTTTCAACTTCAGTTTTATATTGCCTAAACGCATCTATTGCTTCATCCTTACTATTTAGCAAGTAGACATAACAATATCTAGTGCAATCGTCAATAAAAGTTATGAAATACTTTTTTCCACCACGAGATGGTGTTGACTTCATATCACAAATGTCAGTGTGTATTAAGTCTAAGGGATTGGAATTCCTTTCAACGGACTTATAAGGATACTTTGCATACTTCGATTCCACACACGTTTGACACTTAGATTTATTGCACTCAAAGTTTCGCAAAACTTCTAAGTTAATCAGTTTTCGTAACGTTTTGTAATTAACATGGCCTAAACGTTCATGTCATAAATCATAAGACTCAAGCAAATAAGATGAATTCGAAATTTTACTGCATTTTTCCTTGGCATTCTTCGGAATTCAAATAAATTTTGTCCAAAAGGATAGATCTCATTGATCAATCATTTTCCAAATCCAAAGCCAAGCTAAGCAAGCAACGACGATGACGGCGTGAGGCATCATTTATTTCTTGTCTCTCTTGCTATGTGGAGTAAGTGTTTCTCATTATAAATACTCTCAAGTTCTCTTCTTCCACCAATGTGGGAGAAAGAGTAAACTTGCCATTTTGGGAGTACACTTTCCATTTTTAGTGTCTCCTTTCCTTCACCCTTTTACTCTCCATTTTTTTCATTTACACCCTTTCATTACTATGAAACCAACACTAAGTTCTCCAAGTAATTAGTAACATATACAAATCCCTGAACAAAGTAGCAGCAAAATGGCCTGTTGATAATAATTGTAAGGTTCATTAAAGAGGCATAAATATTAAGAGTTTTATGAACCACATGATATAGATACTATATTAGATGAATTCATAGTCGTCACGCGCAATAGCCTGGCATGAGATAAATCTGATCTCTACAAGGCTATGGCAAATTCGTATTCTAAGAAAAGCAATATAATGAACTGTAGAGGGTACATGCCTAGTAAAATCTTTCTTTCAATGAGCCATTGTTTTATGGTCATTGGCTCTTTCCCTGTCATTTACAACAACAACAGCTACTCTATACACAGAGATATTTTTGTATGGACAGCTCATGATGTACCGATCTTTTCTTCTCCTATGCAACTGATAAAAATTGCAGCGATTTACATTCATTTTTTCCAATTTCCTCTGGTGTACATTTGCAGCAGCACCAGCTTCCTCAAGTCACATCGGCTATGTTGGTTTTCAGTTTCTTCAGCCATTTCTCAAGGTTGATTTAGTTCAACCATATTCGATTCTAAACGCTTGCATGAAAGTGGTATATAATAGTAGCTAAATGGACTTTATATCTCCATTGACAAACATTTGATATTACAAATTGAAGGACCATACAGCTATACCTCTATGTAGCAGCCCTTGTCATTTATTGCCAATGCCAATCTAAAAGTTGCTCTGCCTTTCAGTAAAAACAATCTCTTTAGATCTAAGCCATACAGAGCATAACTGCTAAACTAATGACCTTAAGCCAAAACTTAAAATTGTGCATCATGAATTCTGTAGCTAGAAGCACAAACATAATATTGAAGATAACCTGGAGGATGTGACACTTTAGATGACCTTCGGGAAGGAGGTAGAGGGGCAGATACAGTGACAGGTGGCACAGGAGTAGGATCTAGAGAAATTAGAGAAGAGTGTAATACAGGTTCATCAAAAATAAAAGAAGGAAAAACAGATGGATAAGGAGAAGAAAGAGAAAGGAAAGGAAATATAGTCTCATAGAAAGTGACATCCCTAGATATGAAACAAGTCTTGGATAGAAGATTGTAAAACTTGTAACCCTTCTTAGAAAATGGATATCCAAGAAAAACATAAGGAATGGCACATGGCAACAATTTATCTCTATGAGGGATAGGGATGGTGGAGTAACAAAGATATCCAAAAGCTTTAAGAAGAGAATAAGAGGGTGGTTTATGGTGAAGCAGTTCAAAAGGGCTATTGTGATGCAAGGTAGGTGAAGAAAAACGATTGATAAGGTAAGTGGCAGTCAAAAGACAATCCCCCTAGAACCTAAGAGGTAGATGAGATTAAAAAAGCAAAGCTCTAGTAGTTTCTAGGAGGAATTTATGTTTTCATTCAACAACTCCATTCTGTTGAGGAGGGTAAGGACAAGAGGTCTGGTGAATGATGCCTTTGGAGGCAAAAAATTAAGAGCCAGACAGAAAAGACCCAAGCTCTAAAGCATTATCACTACGAACTATTTTAACATGAGAAGGAAATTGAGTTTCTACACCTTTTGCGATATCTGAAAGGTTCCCATGGTTTTGGTTTATATTTCAATGACTCTGCTGATTTTAATTTAGAAGTTTTTGTGACAGTGATTGGGCTTCTTGCCCAGATAGTCGTCGTTCTGTTACTGGTTTTTGTATTTTTCTTGGTGGTAGTTTGGTTTGTTGGAAATCCAAGAAGTAACCTGTGGTCTCTCTTTCTTCTGCAAAATCTCAGTATCGTTCTTTGAGTAAAGTTGTGGGTGAGCTCACTTGGCTGTCTTGTCTCTATTCTGACTTTGGGTTGCAGCTTTCTCTGCTTGTTAGCATATTTTGTGACAGTCAGTCCGCTATTCATATTGCTAGGAACCCAGTCTTCCATGAACGCACGAAGCACATTAAGCTCAATTGTCACTTCATTCGGGCTAAGCTTGGTGATGGCTTGATCTCTCTACATCATACTCCAAGTGTCTCTCAACTGGCTGACATTTTTACCTCGTACTACTATATCCTTGAGTTCTAAGGAGACAGGAAACTATGTCTGGTGGAAACTACGTCAAGTGGATGACTCGTGGCCATTAGACCAGAGCGTGATTGCCTACCACTGTATCCACAGGAAACTACGTCTGTTCTATTAGCTCGTACCACTGTATCCTTGAGTTCTAAGGAGACAGGAAACTATGTCTGGTGGAAACTACGTCTAGTGGATGACTCGTGGCCATTAGACCAGAACGTGATTACCCAGACCCTTTGGGTCAGCTCCTATCATGGTGTTTGGGATGGTCTAATGCTGTCTGACAGACTTCAACTCATTTTTGTTGGATGACTCGTGGCCATTAGACCAGAGCGTGATTACCCAGACCCTTTGGGTCAGCTCCTATCATGGTGCTTGGGATGGTCTAATGGTTGTCTGACAGACTTCAACTCTTTTTTGGTTATGGACATTCATCGTACTCCTCTTCTCAGAAATTTGACTTTTTTTTAACCCCTCTAACCTTTTTTCATGACTTGAACGTTTACCATCCGAGCAACTCACTCTTATCCGTCTAATGGTTGTTTGACAGACTTCAAATCATTTTTGGTTATGAAAATTAATCATACACCTGCTTCTATGGCTACTGGCCTTGGATCTGTGATAATCACTAAGAAATTTACTCTTTTTTTGAATCCCCTCCGTGAGAGCTTCCAATCTTTTTGCATGACTTGGACTCACAATCTTTGGCTAGAAATAAGAGGTACTTATCATCCGAACAACTCACTATTGTACTAACAAATCTTACTCTTACGAACGAGTCTAATTGTAGATTCTTAATAGAATGTGATGAAGAATCACCCACCAAAAAACAGTACTCATTGCAAATGGGAGGCAAATTGTTGCCTGTGCAAAGTCCGAAGCAATCAACTTTGAAAGGTTTGCTTCTTGCCACCTTATCTTAAATCACGCGTGTGTAATAACAGAGGAGGCAAACAATGAAAAGACAGAAAGGAGCGAATGATGCCAACCAACTAGGCAAAAGACATGCATACATCTGTTCTCCTGTAGTTTAGGATTCAAGGAAGTTCACATCTGACATTTTTTAAAATCTATGAAAACTGCAAACCAATTTGTGGTTCTTATTGGCTTTTAAGTTATGTTTTTCGTACTCATAATTTTCTGAAAATGTACATTGGTTAGAACCTATCGTTTATTGAATCAATTGACAATCAAAAGATTTAACTCCCTCTATCTGGAATAATTTATGTTGTATGGCACATTTGGGTCTTTAAATTAAAGCAAAAGGTCAGGGCACTCCAAATATTTATGTAATTTTTTATTTATTTTTTTAATAATCATGGTGTCTGTGTGAGGTTTTTGTATATCTCGACTAAATCTATAGAATCTGTCATTTCCCACCAACAATAAATATAAGGTAGCTCTGTGTCTCCATCCACCAAAGTTGGAACAGATGAAAAGAATCGCTTAGTATTTTTTGTCACCATTGAAATTTGAACTTGAGACGTCAAGTTCTCAACCGACTTCAGGTTGACTTGACTAATCTTTAAGCCATACCCTTGAGTAGTATTTATGTACATTCTTGCAACACCATCAATAGAATACATAATATAAATATATATATATATACTATAACAGAAAAATAATTTGTAGATTACTTTTCAAAGCAAAGTATGGAAGTATAATTGATTATCCCAATACATCTTGTTGGATATTCGAACATGAAAAGGAAATGAAAGAAAATTTTCCAACACTAGAGTAAAGAGAAGATTTTATTGACTTTATAGAAATATATATCTTTTTTATACAAACTAAATGAATTATAAAATACAAGCTCTCGCATCATCGTTGTCGATCCATGCAATTTCAATTTTGAATAATTGATTAACTAATATTTAGATTAACATTTTTTTTTCTTTTTCATTCAATCGTATAGACATTTCAAGTTATTGACTGTATATACTAAGGTCCAATATTAGATTTGAGCGATTATTACTAAAGTATAATTAAATATTTGACAACTTGTAAAGAATTAAATTCTTTAAAAGTATACAGTAAATTTTGATGGATCCAAAATTAAGTGTTGCTTGTAAAATTTTGCTCAAACACGATTTGTAACACTATCTTACAAGTTAAAAAATTAATGTAATCATTTTGTTGGATAAGAGATAACGTGGGTTAAAGTTTACTCAAAGACAAAATAGAAGTAGTTACCACATAATTTTCTTATCATTTTATTTTATTTTATTTTATTTTATTTTATTTTATTTTATTTTATGTATTTGGTTTATTTGAGAGGGGACCTCCATTAGTCTCTACTCTATTATAACGTCTTGACTTTTTCTCCCCGCCGCTTCTTTTGAAAGATTAGTAAATCTTATATTACTGTAAAATTTACATAAATTTCAATAAAATTTTCTTTTAATTATTTTTTATTTTTTATTTTAATAAAATTAAATAAAATTCTCGATTTTGATATTTCGGCTACATAATTTGACAATTGATATATTCTAACAGATACATCTTAACAAAAAATTAATGTGCGTTAAACAAAGAAAAATAACGAAAATATTTTTATTTGTGAAGCAAATCAGGCGACATCCGTTATATTATATTCTCAAAATTCAAGAATAACGTAATCTATTCAAATTTTGAAATTTAAAAAAAGGATCCTCATTCTTTGAGAAAAAATAAGTTTCTCTCTTCTATGTTATTTGCATCCGTTTTTTTTAATGTTGCATAATGAGTCTCTTCGACAACATACTTCATTTACAGTAATGGTTAAAGTTTCTCGTATCACAAAGCCAAGTGAATTAACATGATGTATGAAATTTTGGCTATAAATTCTTATGAAAGTTTATAAAAATTTTCACAAATCAGTATGTTTCGACACCAGAACTTAACTTTTAGATATGTGGTAATTTCATATCGCTTAAGTCCACACAAAAATAATTGGACTTAGGTAAATTTTACCTGGCTTTAACCATTTATGTTCGAATTTCTTTACATATGATTGAGATTAAAGAAAAAATTATTAAATACAAATAAAAATAATCAAACTTTAACCATTATAATTAAAGTTTAAGCAAAATGGCTCAATTTGATAAAAATAATTTGAACTTCAGCCTCATATATTCTTATTAGGTCAAACACATCGACAGACACTTCAACATTGACACGACCTTTCACTTTGACATCTTAAGTGGACTATATTAATTTTAGACACTTAAACCAGTCATCAACTGTCATTTTGACACTTTTCGCTGACATGGCATGGCAAGTGTGACACACTGAGCGCGTGAATCTGCTTATTTTTTCGAAAAAAAAATAAAAAATTATGCTTCATTCTTTGGCCTTTTTTTCATTATCATTTTTTGGCCTTATAATGGTATAGAGTAGCTCACTTTAGAGTTAATGAATTCGATGGTAATGTATCGAATTGGTAAAATTCATTTTTTTCCAATTTTGCCCGTGTTGATTTTGATAAAAAATGGATCTTGAGCTTAATCCAACCCTCAAAAGCTGGCTCGTGGGGAGGTGATTGTCCAAGTCCATTTAAGGAGACCAATGAACCATTCCTTTCCGATGTGGGATACTTAACAGTTTTCAGCCATTTCTCGGGTTATTTACGAGTCTAGACGCTTACATGAAAATGGTATACAATAGTAGCTAAATGGACTTCTATCTCCATTGACAACATTTGATATTACAAACAGAAGGACCATACAGCTATACCTCTATGTAGCAGCCCTTGTCATTTATTGCAAATGCCAATCTATCAGTCGCTCTGCCTTTCAGTAAACTAATGGCCTTGCCAATTCCAGACTAAACTAAAGGCCTTGAGCCAAAGAGAGTTTAAAATTGCGCATCATGAATTCTGTAGCTAGTGTTTCTTTTCTCAAACCAATTTCTTAACTGAACAATAAGTTCTGGGCATAGAATTGGGTAGAGGCTGCAACCGCAGGCCCTAACTGCCATAAATCATGACATAGGCTCGACCATAAGTCTTTTGGGCTTTGAATCAGGTAGGAACCGGCAATGACAACAAAGAAACTCTGTAACTGGACAAGAACTGTCATTAACAAGAAAATTTTCAACTCAAAACTGGCAGGGGCCGCGCGAACGCAGGCCCCCTCTACCACAAATTATGACGTAGGCTCGACCACTTGGGCCGACCTTAGGCAGGCACCCCTCCAAAGTGCAATGGAGGTCACAAGCCTAGGCCATGGATCTTATTGATCACCCATTGACCCCGTCCAGGTAAGTATGTTTTCCTGTCAATTCAGCCCATTACTTGTACTACTGCTTTTGCTCCACTTTTCTCTCAAATGCCGGTGTGGGAGAATTACTCAAAACGGTTAGTTTTCTGTTTGGACAAAAACCACAACTCTGCTCAACTTACTGGATGGTTTGACAAGAAAAAGAAAAAATTGCATGTTAATTGAACATAATGAACAACTTTAAAAGTGTAACACTTCCAACTTGACACAAACAAATACATAGAAAAAATTTCCAGCATTTCATTTGCAATTCAGACAACCCATTTAACAACAAATTTCTTCTTTTTCCCAACAAATCCCACAAATGAAGTCTGGGGAGGGTGTATGCAGACCTTACTTCTACCTTGAGAAGGTAGAAAGGTTGTTCCCAATAGACCCTCGGCTGACAGTAGCAACACGCAGGAAACAACAAGAAGAAAATACAATGATCGAGGCTAATGAGTCAACCGATAAAAATAGAAATTTAGGAATAAACAAATACATGACTAGTACTAACATACTCGACTACCTTGACTAACTACTAACTTTCTATTCTAATTTTCGACCTCCAAACTCCCCTTATCAAGGTTCATCTCTTTCCCTTCTTGGGAATTTCTCAAATCTTCAATAATCCCATAGAAACTTCTAACATCAACAGTTAGCTTTCATTTCAACATAGTAACATGCCTAAGGACTAAGGAATATCAACTAAGCAAAATTTCTGCTTCTCCGACATCGACAAAATACCGAGGCATCGAATGCTATTTAAGTGATGGAAGTGTAATTAAAGGGCACGACCTTACTTGAACAGGATTTGTTCTATAGGCTCTACCACTGTATCCTTGAGTTCTAAGGAGACAGGTCTGGTGGATGACTTTGTGGCCATTAGACCATAGCGTGATTAACGGCAGCCATGGCCTTTGGTTCATGGCGCTGTAGATGATAGTTCCCAACTCCTATCCATGGTGTGTTTGGGATGGTCTAATGGCTGTCTGACAGACTACAAATTTTTTTTTTTTGGTTATGGACATTCATCATACTCCTGCTTCTAAGAAATCTGACTTTTCTTTAAACCCCTCCAACCTTTTTTCATGACTCGAACTTACAATATTCGGTTGCAAGTAAAAGGAGGTTACCATCCGAGCAACTCACTCTTATTGGTCTAATGGTTGTTTGACAGACTCCAAATTAATTTTAGTTATGAAAATTAATCAAACTCCTGCCCATCTTTGAAAGGTTTGCTTCTTGCCACCTTATCTTAAATCACGTGTGTAATAACAGTTACAATTGTTCTCCTGCAGTTTAGGATTCATGGAAGTTCGTTCACATCTGACATTTTTGAAAATCTATGAAAACTGCAAACCAATTTTGTGGTTCTTATTGGCTTTTTAGGTTCTGTTTTTCATACTCGTAATTTTCTACTAGTGTCTGGAAATGTACATTGATTAGAACCTATCGTTTATTGAATCAATTGACAATCATAAGATTTAACCCCCTCTATATGGAATAATTTAAGTTGTATGGCACATTTGGGCCTTTGATTAGTGTTAGGTAAAGTCTGATATTTTACCACTCAAATTTTGAAAATTGTTGCTGCACAGTCGTCCTATACCACCACCCTAATTTGCCTCGTCTATTGACTGGTTTTGTAATGTGTAGTATACATGGTGAACCAATTCCAGTGAAAGAGCTTGCAGAACGAGTCAGTTACATACATACATACATTTGTGCACACTTTATCGGTGGCTTAGGTATGCTGATTCTTGGAGGGTATGATAGAGATGGTTGAGCCGTCTGGTGTCTCCTATGTGAGTTGAATCATTGTCTCCTGATATTATAATTTCTTTACGGCTAGATAAGCTCTCTTTCCTTGCTGTAGATATCTTCTGTTGTGTGTGAGTTTCTGTTTAGGGAGCTCCGACTTATCCTTTTCGTTCTAGTGCGGGTTTGAGCTCATCTTCTTTCATTTGATCTCTTATGTAAGGCCTAAATTTCAGATTTGAAGCTACCGGCCATGGCTTTGTGATGGCACTGACTTTTGTATTTGCATTTACGTTTCAACTATCAAAAAGGGATTGCATGGAATGTTGTTCCAAGTTAAAATTTTGGTCAGCCTTTTCACAGTGCTATGGATGCCATCCTTGGGGTTGTGCAGTTGGTTTTTCTAGATTTGAGGCTCTGTCCACTACCATCCACAAGAAAATGACCAAGTTTACTCCCTATTCTTAAAGGTGTAGTCCACATAGGAAATTTGTCATATTAACCACTTGTCCAAAGAACACGAAAGAAAAAGTGCAACAACTAGTAATGGTCTTCTCCACTAACACCTGCCAAATTTCCACATCAAGCATATGAAAAATCTATCTAATACAAACCAACTCTCAATAAAAGGCAACCATTATTCTTAAAGGTGTAGTCCACATAGAGGTGCGAAAAAATGATGATTGTAGCAACCATCCAGCCAAGTCGGCGACATTGTTTTTGAAGAAGAAAACTCTGCTTGAAAAATCCTCCTTTTATAAACCCCTGCAGGATAGCAGTTGAGGAAGTCAATATTACAAGTGAATGCAGTATTGAATGTTCATAAGCAGGAAATTGGCAGTAAGAGGAGTGAACAAAGCTTGTTAACAAAAGACGAGTGAAGAAAACTAGCAAAAAGAAAATACATAGAATCATACAAAACTATAATAACTGCCAATCCAGTCCAAACAAAAATGCTACTTCAAGAACCAAGATTATGAGCATGAAACAAATTCATATTTCAAGCAATTATCCTGCTATATAGTTTTCCCTTGGAAGAAGATTTTAGACCCCAAAGAATGAGTTTCTTTTGTTAGATTGGGTAATAATGTCAGATTTCATTCATAATAAGCACCCAGAGGATGCAGCAGAGTACAAAAAGAGGAGTAAGCTCCTGAAAATGCCTTGGGCCTCCTAACTAAATGTCAAAGCGAGCTGACAAAATCTAAAAACATAAGGGGGAATTATTGACATCAAAAAGACTATACCATGCAAAATAGTTTAGTTAGCATCTGGACTTTAGAGCATGAAGTGGAGTTGTGTTTCCATCAAAACACCTTTGATTCTTCTTATTCTAAATACTTACTTCATATATGCACTCTGGAATCACCCTCCAAGTAATGATATGGATTTCCCAACTCTGTAGCTACCCCATGATCAAAAAAATGACTTTTCATGGCTCAAAATAAAATCTTGCAATTAATTAAATGTGGAAATCATCTCAATGCAGTTCACTTGGGCAAATGTGGAACGGTGGATACAGTAGGCAACAGATACAAAGCTCCATACGCACACATCACAAAACTTGAAACAAGCGAAAGCAAGCTACACCAAAAGGGATTGCAATGGATGCAAGATCCTATTTTCAAGTTTGAGATTAACAAGAGAAACCTTCAGCCATTAAAACAGAGCCGCAGCAATTTTCTTTTCTTTTCCTCTCTTGAGCTTTAAGAACAACAAACTAATTGATTTTTTATCCTCCTCCTCCTCCTTCTTCTTCTTTTCTTTTATGCTTATGCGGTGCAAACTAAATATAAAAAAACACGAGCTTGGGGTATTGATACGTCATGTGAACCACCACAGCTGAATATCGATTCAGTATGATAATTACCCTTTTCCTCCAATGTTTCCTTGTTAAGATGGAAGATCAAAATCTTAAGAGACAAGGGTATTTCATGCTAGACACAATGGATGACAAAAGACTATAAATCAAATGTTCTCCAAAACATCCTTAGTCCTTCAAAGGTTGGGCAGAAATGTTTCACATTATAGGTACATTCCATTAATGAGGCTGCCAACAAAACATATGAACTCTCTGGAAACTATCAATTCATAAGATGTCCAAGACCTTGCCATTTTAAATAAGGCTGCAAAGGAGGACAGAGTGTGCCTTCCTGGACCAGAAATTCAAGTACAAGACCAAATTTGAGAATTATGCTAGTATAAGGTCGACCTTGCCATCAAGAGAAAGAAGGATTGGCTGGGGAGGGGGTAGATGAAGCCTCCAATTTCACCATGCTATTCTTCCTTGTTGAGTTCTTGAGGTTTGATCACAGTATATGTGAGCACTATTGTCATTAGAGCTTTCGTTGATAAGATATATCAATCAAATCAACTAAGCAAGCTCAATCCCAAACTAGTCTAAAGTCGCTATATGAATCCATTAAATTCAATTGTGCTCTACTGAAGTTCAATTCCCTACTACTAGTAACTTGTTTTCAAAGGCAAATTAGGGATTCTACAACTAGAGTTTCTAAGTCTCACCTATCCCGACACGGATAAACAGCCTTGCTAACTCCGGGAAATCTCCATCAAACTTCACCATTTGAGAAAACATCCCTAGATTTCCTTACACTGAAAGCCGGCCCCTCTTCTTAAGTTCATTTTGTGTGTGTGTCTATGTATGTGATGAATCATGACCCCTCCTATGTTATAGCTGAAACTTATCAGAGTGGATGAAAATTGATTTCCTATGGAGATGTATCAGCAAGATGCCAAATACTAAAGGCAATCATTCTCAATTGATAGTCTTTTAGGAAATAGTGAGGAAGACTGACTAAAGCCCATAAAACATCACAATTCATGCTTATATAATATACAGGCTTGTCTTCACCTCAAATATCTCAGCAACTGCTAAGAAGAGACCAACCAAATCTAGTACATAGCCTGCTATAGAGCTTTATACTCCTAGTGACGCTAACAGAATGGTTCAACCCCACGACCCACACTCTGTGAGTTGTCTCATGGCACCAGAAAGAAAACAAAAACAACTCCAGCTTAAGAGGACATTTGAAAATAAATTGCAACTAGATTTGCTTTTCAATCTACCTATAAAACAGACCAATTTGTATACGAAGGCAATTTGCTTTTCATTTGTTACGCATAATTCCTGTTCTATTTTATGCCTGAGTTCAATATGGATTATTTCTGATAGACCCTCGGTCAAGGAAGAGCATTTCAAAGCAGGTCGAACAAACTTAGCTAAAATGGAGGGAAAATATCCACGTAGGTAACTTTTAATTGTACTTTTATTAGGGGTGATGTTGACCCGAGTTGAGCTTAGAAAGAATAGTGAGGATACATATGGCCAACTTCAACTTGTTTGGCAACTGAAGAATACTTTTCGTTTTTGTTATTGTGTAACTAAAATTTACTACTAAGATCTAAGTCCATAATAAGAAGAACCATTTCGTAAGAGATTGATCTGATTAGGTTCCGAAAACAACTATAAACATCACTAGAAGAGAAGTGAAAAAACAAAACAGCAACAGTTTCATACGCAGGCTTGCCAGTTGAGTATTTCATTCAAACAATTGTGCTAGAGATCCATGACCTTATTCTTTAAGAACACAAGGTCTTGCAAGTTCAACTCTGTAACAATATTTCACCAAAGGTGCATATATATGCGAGGAAATACCTCCACCCTATATAATTCTGAAATAAATAAAACCCAGAGTTGATGGAAAAAAACATGCCTAAACAATCACCTTTTCATGAGTTTCATACTTCATCTATCCATTGTTCTATTTACCTACCTAAACTATCACCTTTTCCCGAGTTTAATACCTCAACTATCACTCCCTTTGTATTAAAACACACCGCGATGTTGAGTTGGCGTAAACGTGCCCGTTTAAGATTGGGAACAAATATTTGGCCCATCCCATATCGAGGTGTGTTTTAATACAAAAGGAATGATAGTATTTAGGTAGGTAAAGAGAACAATAGATAGTTGAGGTATGAAACTCGTGAAAAAGTGATAGCTTAGGTGTGTTGTCGACTATTACTTCTAAAACCTAACTATAGTGTACTTCTGCCTAAAATATAAAAGATAGTCAGAAGCAGGGGCAGCTAAATGGGGATGAAAAAGGAACAAACTCACTCCATTTTCACTTCACTTCACCCTCTCTCTCTCTCTCTCTCTCCCTCTCTCTCTCTACTCCTATACTTTGCAATCAGTTTTCATCTGATTTTGAACATCATTTGTTGGGAAAATTAGCAACAACAACAACAACAACCCAGTGTAATCCCATATAATGGGGTCTGGGGAGGGTAAGATGTACGCAGTCCATACCACTACCTCCGGAGAAGTAGAAAGGTTGTTTCCGATAGACCCCCGTCTCAAAACAAGGAATAATAATCCAATCCGTAATAAAGATAATTAGCGCACAAAGATAATATTTAGGGCTAATAATACAAATAATAATAGACACCAAGATACGGTAATCAAGGGAAAAATCACAACCTGGAATGAACCTGAATCCTCTCTATTCTTGCCAGAAGCTTTGGTGCACCTTGACTAATTCGAGGTGATACCTTCCACCTCTACCAACGACAGACACGTAATTAACTTTGTCCACTAAGGCTAGGGCAAATTGGAAGAAACCACCTAATTATGGTTCCCAACCCACTCCATTGACAACTAGACCACTACTACTTTATCCCATTGGCGGAGCTACCTTTGCTTAGGGGTTCATCCGGACCCACTTTGACAGAAAATTATACTGTTTATATCCTATTTTTACATGATTAAAAATATTTTTTATGCATATCCATATATTTACTTCTGAACCCACTCAATGAAAATTCAATCCTGACTCCGCCACTGCTTTATCCAAACCATAAACCATCCCACATAGATCGAATTGAATCGCAAAAAACGTCATATAATTAATTAATAACACGCTACCTGACTTTGTTGATAAGGATGGATTTGAGCTTACGAGCGAGTTCTTGAGAACGGATTTTACGTTCAAGTATCTTACGAGCCAATACACGCTTCTCCGAGTTCTTAATATGGTGAAGCTGTTCACGCTTAATCAGTCGTTCCATTCCACTAGACTGCATTTTCTTCTGCATCAAAAACAATGCTTGGTCTAGATTGTTGTTTCGCACCTTCACTCTTATACCCCGCCATTGTTGCAGCTGCACCTCCCAATTCGGCCGATTGAAGATGGTAGATGCATGCTTCATCAATGAGTTCATCATTTCTAGGGTTACTTTTTCCCTATTGAGGATGTTTGTTTTGTTAACACAACAAACCAGTCTTTTAAGTCTTATTTAATTTTTGAGGGTTCAAATAATAAATATCTATATTTTTCCAATGAGAAAAGGGCATAAATGGCCATTGCAGTAAGTACAAAATCTTCCTTTCTATTAAGGCACATAGACACCATACACACTAACACGTCTCACGCTAAAATTAAAAACACTGAATTTCTTATTAGATAGATTTTTTTTATTTGTTATTTCCTTGGTTCTAAATTATTCATTTCAAATTAAAATAGCATATTGATTAAAAAAAATAATTAATAACATGACTAATTTATCATAATATTCTTATTAAATGATATTTATATTTTAATTGAAAAAAATATAATTAATGCAAAGAATAAAACATGAAAAAAAAAATTATCTAAAAACAAGTAAAATGAGAAATCAAAAGATAGAACTCATATTCATTCAATTTTATCCTTCTTTAAATTAATTTTTTTTTTACAAAACAAAGGAAGTTTGATCAATACTCTTGATCTCTCTCGTGATATCCACCAAAATTGGAACACCCGATTTGATTATGTAGGTAACTCATTCGTTTTTATTATTTTTATAAAAATGGAACGCCCAAACTAAAAGATCAAGTGTTTCAAATAAAATTAAAAGATTAAGTGTTTGAGTTTGAAGTACATTATCCTTTAAAAAAGGATTTTCATAATTTTAAAAATAAAAATTTATAATTAAAGAGCTCTAATAGACATATACAATTTCAAACTTATTTATTTAAAATTTAAAGGTTATAAAATATATTTAAATATAATTTATTTACATATTAGGAAAAGATAAAAAAAATATTAAAATAGTAATAATAATCAATAGTGGTAGTAAAATCTTAAGTAGTAGCAGCATGTATGTAGGGCAAATTAATTAAGGGTGACAAAAAAGTTTCAAAACTAAAAAAAAAAGTGACACAGGTCTTAAATATCGAATAGAGATGACAATTTTAAAATTAGTATTAATGACACTAATTTTAAAATCCTCAAATTTTATTATTTACACAAAGACCCTACCTCATATTTACATAATGATCCTTGTAGCAACTTCGATAGTTGCTGCAGCAACTTCGATAATTGTTGTAACACAACAACTAATAGTAGTTGTTGCAACAATTATAGTAGTTGTTGAAGCAACTCTCGTAGTTGTTGAAGCAACTCTCGTAGTTGCTGAAACAACTCTCATAGTTGCTGAAGCAACTCTCGTAATTAGTGAAGCAACTCTCGTAATTGCTGAATTTGCTAAATTATTTCTTCATTGATTTTTAAAAGAAATCAAAAAATTTCTTCTCAAACTTTTTAATTTTCTTTTAGAGAAAATGGTCAAATACCCCCCCCCCCCCCCCCAACCTTTATCCCAAATCTCAACCACACACTTATACTTTGAGAGGGTCCTATGACCCCCCTGAACTATTTTAAAATGAAATTATTACCCTCGAACTATTTTAAAGTGAAATATATACCCCTCTGAAAATTCATACCCAGATTTTATTTTGATTTGTGGTCTACACACGCTGCCACGAGTCATGCCACGTAATTTTCACGTCATATATCATTTTTTACTATAAAAAAATAATTTCACATCATCATCATCATCTTCTTCTTCTTCTTCTTCAATGGCATAATGAATCATATGAAATTCACACGATATGTAATCTTATCAAAATCAAATCAACAATTAATGTACAAAAAATATTCGATTTTCACAAAATGGCGTCGCGATAGTGATGACGCCGCGACAGTGATGGTGCCGAAAAATTTAAAATTTTGGTGACTTTATTTTTCAAGCTAAATCGATTCAATATTCTCACATAATTCGAGTTCTTGGATGCCATTGAAGAAGAAGAAGAAGAAGAAGAATTAAAAGAAATGTCATTGATGAGTTCTTGGATGTCATTGAAAAAGAAGAAGAAGAAAAAAATTGTCATTGATGGGTTCTTGGATGCCATTGAAGAAGAAGAAAAAAAAAATAATTGTCATTGATGGGTTCTTGGATGCCATCGAAGAAGAAGAAGAAGAAGAAGAAGAAGAAGAAGAAGAAGAAGAA